>NC_052500.1:56906069-56961190 GCF_016617805.1 Bactrocera tryoni | reverse complement strand
CTGTTTTCGCCAGACTGGATAAGGAAGCATAGCAAATGGGTCTGGTAGTGAACGAGGGCAAGACGAAATATCTCCTGTCATCAAACAAACAGTCTTCGAACTCGCGACTTGGCTCTCACGTCAGTGTTGACATTCATAACGTAGCGAAAAGAAGAAACGACTGGCGCGCTGTTGTTAACTCGGCTATAATCGCGTAAGCGGTGTCAACGTCAAGTAAGAAGAAAAAGCTGACCCCGCAGCCGTTGTCCTGCGAGAAATTATGTGTTTTGAAATGAAAAGATAGTTATATTTGTCATTTCATTTTTTTTTTTTCAATGTAACGCAGCTTGATAAACAACACTTTTTGGTTTCTGTTCCGGTGTACAGAAAAGATGGTTTTCCAACTCGTGAGAACGCCACGTATATCTGACCGTGTGAAAAACATAGCATTTCCAAATTTATGGCACACACTATGCGACTACCCTTGTGTCCTGTTGATTGTCATCTCAAATGCAATTTTCACGGGTAGTGTTGCTAAAATCAGCAACGCCTTTGTAGGCCTCCAATTGAGGCTTATACCCGCCAGTGACATTCCAAAGAGACCTCGTGCTCGCATTTGGTTACCCCCACTAGAGGAGCCAGGCGAAAAACTCCTGAGGTGTATCAGGCTGCAGAACAAATCTATACCTGGTATAGATGAGTGGCAGCTGATAAAGGAGGAAAAACCAAATAAAGCCAGCAGACCAATACTAGTGGCCATTTGCGATGAGTCAATTGAGGCTCTCATGAAGACTGACTACAAAATCAGCTTCGGTATTCGCAAGGCCAGGTTGAAAATCTTCCAAGGCGACAAAGCGGCTGACGAAGACGACACGGAAGAGGTCGACGACGCCAGCCAGTTGCTAAGGAATGTGGGCATCGAAGAAACCCGAGATGCCCAATAACAACCTTAAATGCGTACAGATAAACCTGCAGCACTCGAAGTGTGTGTGCTACAGCGAATCTGATAACCCTTATGAACGAAGGGAGCATCGACATCAGCCTAATACAGGAGCCCTGGGTCAAAGAAGACAACATTAAAGGGCTAAACAGCAGCAATTATAACCTGTTTTACACACGGAACAAAGGTAAACCTAGGGCATGCATTCTTATCAATAAAAGTATAAATGCATTTCTTTGTCCTAATTACAGCACAGCAGATATCATAGTGGTAAAGGTGGAATAGAAGGAAAAGCCCTTCTTCTTAGTCTCGGCCTACTTGGCCCATGACGAAGACATACCACCGACCCCGCTCACCAGACTAGTAGAGGAGAACAGGAAAGAAGATGTCTTAATAGGGTGTGATGCAAACGCAAGGCACACCGTATGGGGTAGCTCCAGCATAAACACCAGAGGTGAGTCACTCTTGCAGTATATTCTAAATAGTAATCTAAGTATATGCAACAAGGGCGATAAGCCAACTTTTATTTTTCCAAGCTCTGATAGGTTTCCGGGGTGGGAGGAAGTGCTTGACCTCACGCTATCAACAGACACAGACAGTCTCGTTGTGGATAACTGGAGGGTATCCGATGAGCCTTCCATGTCGGATCACTCCTGGATACTCTTCAGCATCCGCGGGAGGTACAGTGCTCCTCTCACATACCGGAACCCTAGAAGAACAGCATGGGAAAAATATACCAGAATAGCAACAAAATGCCTCGAAAAGGGAGGCAATAAGAGTATCAGAAATCCTCAAGAACTAGATTCAGAAGTAGAGAAGTTGGAAAAAATCTTAACCACAACTTTCAATAAATCTACTCCGCTAACAGTTTTGAAAAAGAGAAAGTCTCTCCCTTGGTGGAACAGTGAACTCAAGAATTTGAGAACACAACTAAGGAAAGCTTTCAATGAGAGTTTTAGAACCAAAATATGGCAGCCATATAAAGATATTATGAAAAGATACACAAAAGCAGTCAGGAAAGCAAAAAACGACCCTTGGCGATCTTTCTGCACATCGATAGAAAGTTGCAGAGAAACCGCTAGGCTGAGCAAAATGCTATCCAAAGATCATATTAACACTGCCTACATAAGGACGGAGGGAAGTGATTGGACCTCCTCGGCAAAAGAGTCTCTGGAGGTACTAATTACAACACACTTCCCCGGGAGTCAGCAAACACCTTCAACGAGGGTTCAACCAGAACCACCGTTGAACGCAGCTGATTATCAAAGCCAAATAATAGACAAAAGCAAAATCAAGTATGCCATAAATAGTTTTGCACCATTTAAAGCGGCAGGTCCTGACGGGATTATGCCTATAATGTTGCAAAAACTGGTAGAACCAATGGTTCAGAGACTTGAAAATATATACATACAAAGCTAGCATTCTATTATCCTACATCCCAAGAAGTTGGAAAAGAAGTAAAGTTGTGTTCCTTCCAAAACCTGGCAGAAGAACACACGAAAATGCCGAGGACTTTAGACCTATAAGCCTTACCTCCTTTATGCTGAAGGTACTGGAAAGGCTAATAGATCTACACGTAAGGACAATAATGGCGGAGAAGTTATCGAAGTCCCAACATGCGTACATAAAGGGCCGATCAACCGAAACTGCCCTTCACGAGGTGATAAGTGTAATTGAAAAATCACTACACCACAAACAATACACCATGGCTGCTTTTCTAGACATAGAGGGCGCCTTCAATAACATAGAAGTAAATGCGATAATTAACTCTCTGGCACATGGTGGCATAGATGACACTGTGTGCAGATGGATACTATCGATGCTTGAGAATAGGAAGATTATAGCTTCAAACGGCGCTGCAACACAAACAGGCTATGTGAGTAGAGGGACGCCTCAAGGAGGGTCCTCCACCGCTCCTATGGGTTGTAGCGCTGAACGAAATACTCCTCCAACTAAACGGTGGAGGAGTGAAAGCAGTGGCGTATGCAGACGATATAGTGTTGTTGGTATCAGGCATGTTTCCTTCAACAGTCAGCGAGATTATGGAAAGAGCACTTCGAAGGTTAAACCTATGGGCTAAAAACAATGGACTAGGAGTTAACCCGAACAAAACAGAACTGATGCTATTCACAAGCAGAACCAAAATACCTCAGTTTCAACTTCCGGTACTAAACGGTACAACACTCACTCTATCCCCACAGTAAAATACTTGGAGGTGGAGATTGACACCAAACTGTCCTGGAAGATAAATATAGAAAAAAGGATAAACAAAGCATACATGGCCTACTATACTTGTAAGACAATTGTCAACAAGAATTGGGGCCTCAAACCAAGTATATTCAAGTGGATGTAAACAGCTGTCATAAGACCTACACTTACATATGGAGCTCTGGTATGGTGGCCAGCGCTAAACAAACAATACATCATAAAAAATTAAATGGTATACAAAGAGCAGCATGTGCGGGTGTTACTGGGGCAATCAGGTCATGTCCGACTGATGCGCTCAACGTGATCCTTCATCAACTACCAATGGACATTTTTATTCAAAAAACAGCAGCTATTGCGGCGACAAGAATAAAAGAATTGGGAGGTTGGAACCAGCAGAACTATGGACACAGTGTAATCCTAAACAAGCTCACCATTAATAAATCAGACTACATTCTACCAAAGCTGGATTTCAATAGACACTTCCAGGTAAGGATACCATCTAGACGAGAATAGAGAAGAGGCTCAATAGAAGAGGAGGATACCATCTCAGTCTATACCGACGGGTCCAAAATGGACTGCGGAGTAGGCACGGGTGTATTCTTCACTGATCTTGGCATATCTCTCTCTATAAGTCTACCGAACTCGGCTAGCATCTTCCAAGCAGAAGTACTAGGCATAGAAAAAACCTGCGAAGCTCTATTGGAAAACCACGGGAATATAAACAAAGCAACTATATTTACGGATAGCCAGGCGGCGCTCCTGTCTTCACCCATGACAAACTCCAGCACAGTACACAACTGCAAGAGAGCACTAAGCGCAATAAAAGACAAGCTCCAACTAAACTTAATCTGGGTTCCCGGCCACAGGAACATTTTCGGTAACGAAAAAGCAGACGAGTTGGCAAAGGCAGGAGCTTTCCTCAACGAATCCGAGGCGGAGATAATACCAAGTCCGCTAGGATCAATCAAAGGAGAGATCAATAGACAATTTCAACAAATTGCAAATAACAGGTGGAAAAACATCACAAAATGCGTCATAACTAAACAATTATGGCCAACATATGACAGGAAAAGAACCAACGACTTACTAAATAGGTCAAGGAAAAGTATTTACAGAGTAACAGCTACCACAACAGGGCACTGGCCATTTGGAGAACACGCATCCAAAATGGGTATGCCCTACAACGACATCTGCCGTGGCTGCGGAGTAGCAGGGAACAAGGAAACAATCTTCCACTTTCTCTGTGAATGCCCAGCTCTAGCACAGATCCGACACAAAACACTTGGAATCCATCTAGCACCAAACCTTGAATGGATTTCCACTAAAAGCATATCGGACATAAGTAGTTTCATCGAAACCTCAAAATGGTTTGAAAGAGAAGGTGAAACGTAATAGCAGATACAGGAGGTTCTACGAACAGTGCATGAAAATGGCACATCAAGTGTTAATTGAGCCCGATAGGGCTGTCCTCCTCCCTACCTACCTACCTTAAAAGAAAACCTATAAAGTGCCATAACTTAAAACTCCATTAAGATATAGTACGTATACTATAATTTCGAGGAGGGTAAAATCTTTTGAAAAAGTGAGCGTGGCCCCACCCTCTAGTAAGTTTAATGCACATATCTCTCAAACCGGTAGTTCGGTACATAGCATTATTTTAACATTCCTATTTCACAGCGTGAAAAGGGAAAATCGGAGCACAGCCGCGCCTTCTTCCCATTATAACACATTTCATTTGATTTTTTCAACTTCCTGTACACAAATTAAGAAGTAATAAAAATAACGCGATAAAAATGTGCAGTAATAATTCCATTAAAGTATGCCACCTTATGACCAAAACGGTCTAAATCGAACCAAAAATGTTCAAGCAAGTTGACTTTTGACAAAAAATTTCGGCCAGTGTGTTTTTTTAGAGAAAATTTTTTCCTGATCATAGTATGTATCTGTGCCAAAAGTGGGTTGAATCGGATCAATACTTCCTTATACTTTATGTAAAGATTTTCGAGCTTCCGGGTGACTTTACTTCATATGATTGGTGATTACACATATGTGAAGAACCTTGATGAAACCGTGGAAGCATTTAATTAGTCTGAGGCTTTTTAACTCTATGTAGTATTAGCAAAAAGTAATAAAATCAGGTGAATCCTATCTTCTAAATGCCTACATAACATAACTTCAAACTTTCGTTAAAATTAATTATATAATATTGGATATACTATTATTTAATGCCAAAAATGTGCAATTGGTCTACGAACTACCCAAATTAAATATAATTATTTTTATACTCTCGCAACAATGTTGATAAGGAGAGTATTATAGTTTTGTTCACATAACGGTTGTTTGTAAGTCCTAAAACTAAAAGAGTCAGATATAGGGTTATATACACCAAAGTGATCAGGGTGACGAGTAGAGTCGAAATCCGGATGTCTGTTTGTCCGTCCGTCCGTCTGTCCGTCCGTCCGTGCAAGCTGTAACTTGAGTAAAAATTGAGATATCATGATGAAACTTGGTACACGTATTCCTTGGCTCCATGAGAAGGTTAAGTATGAAGATGGACAAAATCGGCCCACTGCCACGCCCACAAAATGGCGGAAACCGAAAACCTATAAAGTGTCATAACTAAGCCATAAATAAAGATATTAAAGTGAAATTCGGCACAAGGGATCGCATTTGGGAGGGGCATATTTGGACGTAATTCTTTTGGAAAAGTGGGCGTGGCCCCGTCCCCTACTAAGTTTTTTGTACGTATCTCAGAAACTACTATAGCTATGCCAACCAAACTCTACATAGTCGTTTTCTTTAGGCATTTCCATATACAGTTCAAAAATGAAAGAAATCGGATAATAACCACGCCCACCTCCCATACAAAGGTTATTTTGAAAACCACTGAAAGTGCGTTAACCGACGAACAAAAAACGTCAGAAACACTAAATTTTACGGAAGAAATGGCAGAAGGAAGCTGCACTCAGGCTTTTTTTAAAAATTGAAAATGGGCGTGGCGTCGCCCACCTATGGACCAAAAACCATATCTCAGGAACTACCTGACCGATTTCAATGAAATTCGGTGTATAATATTTTCTTAACACCCTGATGACATGTACGAAATATAGATGAAATCGGTTCACAACCACGCCTTCTTCCAATATAACGCTCTTTTTTAATTCCATCTGATGCCTTCTCTGTATAATATATAGTACATTAGGAACCAATGATGATAGCGGAATAAAACTTTACACATATACGGTATTTGAAATATATGTAAATGACGGATAATGAAATCTCGATTATCACTTTATCATGCGAGAGTATAAAATGTTCGGTGACACCCGAACTTAGCCCTTCCTTACTTGTTGTTATTCTAAGAAACCTTAAGTCAATTATGGTGATCTCTGGTTGACGTCTTGCAGGTTAAGGTATTTTCCTGTCTTTGGTCTTGACAAGTTGCAAAAGTATGAAATGTGATAATACTCAATGTTGTTATTCTAAGAAACCTTAAGTCAATTATGGTGATCTCTGGTTGACGTCTTGCAGGTTAAGGTATTTTCCTGTCTTTGGTCTTGACAAGTTGCAAAAGTATGAAATGTGATAATACTCAATACGTACTATGGTAGGTTACAAGTGGGTAGCGGTGTAAGAGTGACATTCGCACGTGGAAGGCAAACAAAAAATGCCAACCAAATGAACGGCACTAAAAATTAATGAACGATCAAATGCTTAGCATTAATTGACTAATTACATTTAATTAATTAATAGTGATTAGATATGCGAGAAGAAAGAAAGGGAAGAAGTTGGATAACTCAAACATATTGTTTCAAACATATATATCGGTTTTGTTTTTTTGTGCAAGCCCTTAGTTTAATGATAATTCATATGGCACAACTGCTTTATTTTTAAATCATCGCTAGCAACCCAGAAGGAATACCAAGATCCTGGGTGCGTATACGTTAAAATAAAAAGCAAGGTATAAAATACCGAAATAAGTTTCTGCTGATTTATATTCCAATTTTATAATTTTGTATTTATTGTTCTGCATTTGCCATATATTTAAATGTAGAAACAACTTATTTTGGTATTTAGTGTTTATATCGGGTGATTTTTTAAGAGCTTGATAACTTTTTTTTAAAAAAAAACGCATAAAATTTGCAAAATCTCATCGGTTCTTTATTTGAAACGTTAGATTGGTTCATGACATTTACTTTTTGAAGATAATTTCATTTAAATGTTGACCGCGGCTGCGTCTTAGGTGGTCCATTCGGAAAGTCCCATTTTGGGCAACTTTTTCGAGCATTTCGGCCGGAATAGCCCGAATTTCTTCGGAAATGTTGTCTTCCAAAGCTGGAATAGTTGCTGGCTTATTTCTGTAGACTTTAGACTTGACGTAGCCCCACAAAAAATAGTCTAAAGGCGTTAAATCGCATGATCTTGGTGGACAACTGCCCATGCATCCCGAAAAATGCACTGTTTGGTGTGGTTTGTACGCTGGTGGAATCATTGGTACGTATTTTTTCAAAGATGCTGTTGGACGCAACGTTACGGTGAATGGCGATCGCTATCGTTCGATGCTAACAAACTTTTTGTTGCCAAAAATGGAAGAACTGAACTTGGTTGACATGTGGTTTCAACAAGATGGCGCTACATGCCACACAGCTCGCGATTCTATGGCCATTTTTAGGGAAAACTTCGGAGAACAATTCATCTCAAGAAATGGACCCGTAAGTTGGCCACCAAGATCATGCGATTTAACGCCTTTAGACTATTTTTTGTGGGGCTACGTCAAGTCTAAAGTCTACAGAAATAAGCCAGCAACTATTCCAGCTTTGGAAGACAACATTTCGAAGAAATTCGGGCTATTCCGGCCGAAATGCTCGAAAAAGTTGCCCAAAATTGGACTTTCCGAATGGACCACCTAAGACGCAGCCGCGGTCAACATTTAAATGAAATTATCTTCAAAAAAGTAAATGTCATGAACCAATCTAACGTTTCAAATAAAGAACCGATGAGATTTTGCAAATTTTATGCGTTTTTTTTTTAAAAAAAGTTATCAAGCTCTTAAAAAATCACCCGATATATATAAAAAATTCTGTGCTTTCAAGATATATGCAGTTATTTATATTTTCTAACCGCAAAGAAGTGGTGAGCTGATGCAAAAATATTATAGGATAAGATAATTTAACTCAGTAATTTAGTGAATTTATTTCTCTTTTGTCATAAAAAAACTGACTATTTCTTCATAAGTTAATAACATCCTCAAATTTAGTGTTTAAAAAACAAATTTCTAAAAGTGACTTTTCAATATTAATTAAGGATGTTCTCCCCATGACGTAGTGCTTTATGTCTTCCTTAGCTTTTAGACTTTGGCCGAAGCTCTATTTTATTATTCAATTGCAATTTAATTAATTTCTGATGCAGTCATAGTAAAAACCAGCCTTTTTTCTAACATGCAATATTGTTATACTCTGAACTGGGTATAACAAATTTTCCAAGGTATTTGCATCACCCAGAAGGAAACGTCGGAGATGCTGTAAATGTCGAGGTTCCTTATTTTTTTAAAGAAAAAACACAAAAACTTTAATTTTATCATTCGAAAGAGAAGAAAATTTCTCGAAATTTATTTTTAGAGGATTATCTCTTTCAAATGGTGGTCGGGGCTGAGATGTTTTCATCCTTTTAGTTCTAATTTCGATGACTTGTTCGAGCATTTTGACTGGTAACTGGCGAATGACCCCCATGATCTTTTGCTTCAAAATTTAAAATTATTTGCTCACCGAAGAGTTCGCTCAATCATTGACTGATGCATTGTGTGGAAAATAGTACGATCACGAAGTTTAATTCTAGGCGGCTATCATGGCGCCATAGCGGTCGTCATTGACGATTACGTTCTCACCGGCATTATTTTTGAAGAAATATGGACCGATGATTCCGGTCCGGTTTTCTGGTTAAAATGACAGCTCTCGAATATCTTCAGGTTACTCTTGGTCGAAATACAGCAATTTTGCTGGTTTACATACCCATTTAACCAGAATTTGGCCTCATATCTTGAACAAAATTTGGTTCGAAAACGTTCGATCTTCTTGGAATGTTTTAAGAGCCCATAGAGTCAAGCAATGTCGCCTTGAAAGATCGAAGATTCTTGCACAAGCTGTACTTTGTATGCTTTCAATTCAAGATCTCTCCGTCAAATTCCCCAAGTCGTTCCATGCGTTAGTTGGAGTTGCGCCGACTCGACTCCCCACGGTCTTCGTGTACACTCTCAGCTGAGGCTATATTATTCAATAATGAATAATGAAGATAAGTGATGGTGTTGCGAATAGTACAGATCAGTTGGATTCTTATGTTGACCAAAATTTGAGCGAAGCGAGAGAAACACATTCTTTACAGATCCCAAATTTTCGCAATAGAGATTGAACGATTTTTAGATGTTGTTCAAGCGTAAGTCTTTTCATGATGACATGCCAAACAATATTCAACAAAAATAACGTGATATCTTGACACGACTCACTCGTAATCTATCAAGAAAGGCTATTGAAGAAAGTACCTTTACTTAGACTGACTGATTAGATTTAACCATGTTGACATGTTTGCATTTATTAAATGGTCTAGTTGCTAAGTTTTAGAAATAACGATCTGAAATTTTGCACCTCTCCTGCTACTTCATTTGTCGGAACGGCTGATATCGTACCACTGTAGTATATAGCTGTTATACAAACTGAACGATCAAAATCATGTTTTTGCATAAAAAACCTTTTTCAATTTACGAGATTCAAAAATTTGAATATCTAAGGTAATAATGCAATCTTAGAAGAATCTGTTCAGGTCGGTTCACTATCGCATGTAGCTTTCCAACAAACTGAATAATAAGAATAATGTGCTTGCATGGACAACTTTTTCATTTTTAAGCATGAAATTCGGCAAGAGTTATTGTCTAAGCAATTAATGCAATATAAAAACGAACTGTTCATCCGGATTTCTATAGCTTGTATCTACTCTACAAACTTTATGATCGGAATCTAGTTCTTCCAAAGAACATTTTTATTTGTAAAGAGTTTTATAGTTTCTTTGTAATGGAAGTTAAGATTTTGGGTCACGCAAGTTTCTTACAGTTATCGAAAAAATGAAACTATCATTCGTTATCCTCATGTGCTGAATTGTGGAGGTTGATGAAATTGGAAACATTTCATAACGATTGCCGCACGACAATAGTTTAACGTCTTCACTTACCGCCCACGACCTTCTCCTCACTGCCACGTTTAGTGACTATAGTAATCTTAATTTCATATCCACTAATAAATCTTTCATAAGCAGTTTTCGTTCGCATGATTAATAGGCGTATGCAGACAGTCAGTCTACATACTGTCTGCAAGTATTGTTTCAACATCCATCCAGTTTGGCATAAACAAATTATTTATCCGAGTGTTTGTCCGTATATCAAATCTTGCATAGAAGTATGTATGTAAGAACGTATATAAAACTAATGAGAGAGTACAATTCAAAACTAATATCAATGTGGTCCGAAATGGCTTTGATACATTTTTTAGGTGTAAGATATTAGCATATCTTTAATGAAGCTTTAGAAAATAAAGTATAATAGATATACCGATATTTTGCAACTAGTATAGTCCTAATCTTACAAAATATTCGTAAATCCAAACACACACTTACTTTAGTTTACACCACAAGTATTTTGTCTTTCAATGTCAAGGCTTGTTCACTTAACTAACAATGTTGTTTTTATTGAGGACACCATTACAAATAATTGTTTGCAGAGTTGTGAGTTTAGCGAAAATCAAATTCATCATTAGCGACAAAAGGGTGCGTGGTGCTGATAAGTGAGAAAATTTATTGCTACGTAGATTAGTGAAGTCAGTATTAAATTAAATAACTAAAGAAATAAATATTTGAAATTAAGTGTTGTTTTGCAATTTGTAAGTTACATCGAACAATGTAGCCTTTTCCAAAGAGTACCTTTAGAGAATATTCTTTCCTACTGATATTCTACAGATTTCAGTCTTCTTAAAATCGCAATTGTAATCGTAATAATAAAGTTGTTTACTAACTGCGTTTTAATTGTTACAATTCCAGTGCGGATTTATTTAGTCATTGATAGTTAAAAATACAGTTTTTGAAGAGCAGGAGAGTTATTTAAAAATAAGTATATGCGATACGATGATAACTGCCACATATACAGCACATTTTCATGACTAAAATCCATTGTCAACCATATTCATAAACTCATTAACCTTACCAAATAAGAGTACAAACTATAACCTCACTGTTTTCAAAAACACATCTTGTATTTATCGAAAAATTTAATTTTAACGAACTTTTACTTAAATTATTTATTTATATCGACGACCTTGTGTTTGTGTAGTATTATTATTAGCTGTTTTGCTAACTAATAAATAAATAAATTCGCGAAAATATATGCTTCCTTATTAGGTACAGATCCCCTTTGGTATTGTATTTGAAATCATATATATCAAAGTAATTTGAATATGAACAGAGTAAGTGGTGTGAGTTCATGTGATGGTTAGAAAAGTGGTTTAGAAATAATTTTCTTTACGGTATAAAAGTGATTGCTGTGCACGTAAAATAATATACATTTTAAACATTAGTAGTATTAATGGCCATCAACGCCTTCTTCGATTCAGCTTTTATATCCTCAATTGAGTCAAAACGGTGTCCTAGGAGCGGCCATGTGCATTTGATGAATGAAAATTTACCGATTCGAAAAACACGCGAAGTATAAATTAAAAACCTGCTTATCTGATATTAAATATTATGTACAAATAAAGCGCTGGCATATGTTAATAAAAAATATGCTATACCCAAACGAAAAAAGCGTAATATATTAATTAGCTCATAACTGCAGACGACGAGGAAGTGTTAGCTAATAAAATAATAAATAAAATGTTTCTTTTCGGTGCATGATTTTTACAGATCGAACTCAATACAGTATTAATAATATAATTTTAAAAAATATGTCTCTTAAAGTGTTATTAATAAGGAAATTATATTAATGTTTAATGCAACTCTACTAATGCATCCAGATGTAGAAATTTTCCAATCCCTTTTTTGTCTTCAACTTAATAAAACTCTTACCTATTTTAACTACATTGGTTTTGTTATTTTAGCTGGATCTACAATTTACGAATTTCGTACTCATTTTTGTAAAAAAATTATAAATTTTAATCAAATGGTTGCTTTTGTTTGTTATAATTAACTTTTCTTGCACTCTGGTATAATATAATACTTTCTTATACTGCAAATGACTCAGTTCAGAAAGGGTCGGAACATCAAGCACGAGAAATGGGGAAGAGAATTCAAAATTAAATGCCATGTCATTGGAAAAGCAAAATTATGAATTTCTTGCAGTGCTAAAAGGGTATTTTTAGAAGTATGATTTTCAATGAGGCAACATTTTTTTGCGCAGTTGGTCTTTTTGATAGCTTTTACTTGATTTATACTCATCTTGTCTTGTCGATTTTATTGCAAACAGTTTCACTAGTCAAAAACCTTGGTGAATGAGTATTCAACTAGAATGTAGCTAAAGATTGCATTTGGAGTGATGTCAACTCACAAGCCATTGTTGAGGCGCCATTACGTGCTCAAATGAACTCACGACTGGGCAGAGGGAATTTTTGGTACATAAAAGGTGCGTTCCAAAGTAAACAGGACTTTTAAAACAAAAACAGAACAAATGGATTTTTCGGCAAAATAAATTTATGTTATTCAAAATAGTCTCCTTCTGCTTCAATGTCAAACGAGTGTTTTAGCTCGTTGGCCGATATGGCCGCCAGTATGCCGGTGCAAGCCTTTTGAATGGCCTCTACGTCTACATAACGCTTTCCTTTCATGGGCAAATGCATTTTTCCGAAAAGGAAGAAGTCGCACGATGCCATATCAGGTGAATACGGCGAGTGATTAATGTTTAAAATGTGATTTTTGGTCAAATAATCGGTCCTTCGATGTCCTTCGAATGTTGGATTCTGAGCAATTTTTGGTCGTCAGTCAATTGTGCGGAACAAACCGTGCACACACCTTTCGTAAGCCCAAATATTCGGCTTGGAGATGTTCCATTCCGGTCCATCCATTTTTGATGAATTCACGCACAGTTTCGACGGAATTTCCGGTGATCAGGGATTTTGATTGGCCCACATGTTGATCGTCATTTATGAAAATGTCCGGTTTACTTTGGAACGCAGCTTGTATTTCTTCAAAAATGGGGACGCCAACAAAATTGCAGTCAACAGGGAATACTATAGAGCTGCGATAATGATTTTTCGTTCCCGAATTAAATGATATTTATGCGAACGTCCTCTAAACCGCTCGAATATTTTTTGTGGGGCTATGTGATATCGCTTGTCTATGCAGATAAATTGGAAACGTTTGACGGCTTAAAACACTTATGTCAACGGTTTTTTCAATCTTCGAAACACTTTGGATGAACACTTTAGATTTAGCACTTAAGATGGCCTCCAGTTCCTTCAACGAACTTTGTTTTATCTCTTCGATCGACTAGTAACCGGTTTCATAGAGCGGCAATTTCAGTTTGGGGAACAAGAAGAAATCACACTGAGCAAAACCTCGTGAATACGGTAGTTGATCGATGGTATTCATTGCATTTTTGCGATGCGACGGTTCATTTTCTTTGTGTAAAACCCATGAATTGTTTTTCCAAAATTTAATCACTGTAAGCCTTTTACAACACTCCCAGCGATTCCGCACACGAACTTTGGTTAGGAAAATAAAATTTGAGACAAATTCTTTTTTGATATTTTTATCCATTGTAAAAATCGCAATGCATTGTTGAGGTGTACCGTCTTAAGCAGCTGCTGGAAACAAATTAGTCGACAGATGGCGGTCATATTTGGCGTAGTCATTGAGGATTGGCAAAATACATTTTTTGGAAATATTATTTACATGGGGTCCACAATTATTGCAAAAATTGGGCCTGTTGGCTGGAGTTTTGCGCCAAGTGATTGTTTAGACATTTATTTCCACTTGTCCCACCTATTTAAAAAGACACTGTTTATAAAAATCCAGTGACAGGGCAGAAAGGTTTCGTCATATTCATTGCTCTCTTACGCATATTTCTCCTGATTTATTATTTGATTGCTCTTTGTGGTGGTTTGCAGGTGCTTCATTAATAGGTTCATTTTCCTGGAAAATTTTTAAACTAAATTGGTGCAAGCAGATTAATTGAGAAAGCCACACAATTTGATAAGATCATTAGGTCGTATTAAATTACAAAGTGGAAAATAATATTATTATATAAAGCCTGTTGATATTTTTGTGATTAGTAGTTTTTTAAATACATTTCTTAATGAATTGGTTCTTTAAGACATATTTGGAATATATTCTTTTCAGCAAAGATTTTTGCATTTTTCCTGAACAATAAAACCAAGTGAACTCTGGAGAGAACGGAACTTTACATTTGGCCTCATACGATAAATTTGAATATTAAATCACATTTAGTTGACTCAGCATCAGACGGTAAACTATAAGACGTATGTCAAAGAACGCAAACGATGATTTTGCTATCAAAAAAAATCAGCATGGTCGATATAATATTTTTTGGTGTATTCAGCACCTTGTGCATACAGCTCTGGGGTTTGTTCTACCCGCCGTCAGTTTAACGCTCATTTGTCAACTTTCCGATAATGCAAACGCCTTCTGGAAGCGGAACCAGCACAAACACGCAAACACGTATAAAAGTTTAAAAAGCAATATAGAAGTTCATGGGTAGACAAGGAAGAAAAATTAATAAATGTGAAGTAACACGTACATTTTTTTTTGCTAATAAAAAGTTGGTTCCTCATTATCACTACAGCAGTAAATTAAACAGTTTACACGCTATTTACCAGCAATGCATATGAGCGAGTTAGCATTTACTCGCTTATATACTTGGAAGCTATTTTTGTTATTAATGCAGAACACTTTCATATACTTTTAACATATAATATTTTAATATTTTCGGTTACAACTCGTAGCACACCTTCTACAAAGCCACCTGATCACAAAAAAAATTCACATGGTCTTTGTTATTTGCCTCTTACAGATGTGTAAAGTGATTTTTTCACCATGCCACATTACTTTTTGCAAAAATTTATTTGTGTGTATGACTACTTGCTCGTATTCCCGCACTTAGTTACCCCCCGTCACGTGCTAACCTGCCTGGGTCGTATTTGTCCATTATTATTCTCCGAGCACGTAAAAATAGTTACGCAAATCAGCAAATAGAGTCGGCAATTTCGTAAATAAATTTATTTTGCAGCGCGCTTACAGTGCGAAACATCATGGGTGGAATTTAAATGGTAATTGTACATGGTAATAACGTTGCTGCATAGGTAATTTTCTGTTTTTATAAGAAAAAAAAATTGGATTTTTGTAATAATCAAAATCCAGAAATTTGTTTCAGTTTTTAAATTTTAGAATATTAACTTAAAATAATCGAAAATTTAATTGAGAAACTACTAACAAACACTGGATGTGTATATTTGAAATAAAATAAATGTATTGAAATATGATTAACCATGAAAAGTCTATGTACATTGATATATGAAAGTCAAGATTTACGTTTTGTCAAAATATTTCTGTTATTACTTTATATACCAGTCTTCGACTATCTCTCTCATTGAGCGGACGTGTTTTCTAATCGCGGTTTTTCTTTTGTGCTTTACGCTTTATTCGCATATTCCTTTTCGCATATAAGTGCACGTGTTTTCGTTTTACTTTGATCGTACGGTTTACTCGCGTAAAAAACAGTGCATATTAGTGAATATTTGATTTATTATGGCCCCAGGGCCACCTAACCTCGGGGAAAATAGGTTTGCTTTGCTTGACTCTATCCCCAACCCCAAAAGGAAAAAACTTACATACAAACCACTTGAAAATTTTCCAGAACTGCCTCAGATTAAAAAAGATTGCCCAAAGTTTGTTCTAATATCTGCAACAGATTCGAACAAAACACTTTCCAAATACTCTTGTTTCGCTGTGCATAAAAACATAGAATCAATTAGTAAGGAAATTTTATCTATCACCAAATTACGTGAAGGTAATCTACTCCTACTTGTTAAAAATCGGAAGATTGCTGAAAAATTCCTTACAACAAAGAAATTAAATGGTATTTGCGATATTAAAGTTAAGTTACACGACAATTTGAATTACTCTAAAGGTACAATTTACGCTCCATTTCTAAATGACATTGCAGAAGAAGAAATTGTAGACAATTTAAAAGATCAGGGAGTTACTTCTGTCTATAAATTCACTAAAAATATAGAAGGCAAACAAAGACCTAGTGGAGTGATACTTCTTTCATTTGACCTCTACAAACTTCCAGAAAAAATCGAAGTCTCATGGCGCACAATGCGGATTAGAGCATATTTCCCTAATCCCATGAGGTGTAAAAGTTGCCAGCTTCTAGGCCACACAACGAAACGTTGCAACAGCAATCCTGCCTGCGATATGTGCAATTTCCCTCCTCATCTCCCCTCGCCATGCAACCGCACTTTTTATGCAAATTGCTCAGGCAATCACCCTTCCTCTTCACGCTCTTATTCTAAGTACCTACAATCCAAAAATATCCTAAAAATAAAAACAGAAAACAAATGCTCAATGCGAGAAGCAATGCGGTTATACAAACAACAATTACCCCCGACCCCCGAAACACTTCCTTCACTTCTGTTACAAAAGAAAATACAAACAAGCAAAAAACTAACGTGATTTCCCACCGCTCATCATCTCCTCCCCTACCACTCTCCACAAACACTCTACCAAAATCCCCAACAGCTTACCCTCTTCCACAACAAAAGCAAACTATTAAAGAAAGCAAAAACAATTTCGTAATTGTTAACCATCCAAACTCATCATCAAAAGAAACTACAAAACACCTTCCTAACCTAACGTTTCTCCAAAACAAAAAAAAACACAACCAAAATAAGCATACCAGTCATTCCTAAAATATCCACAACAGAATCTCTAAACATCCAAACTCTCTCTCTCCCTACAGACAACATCGATCTCTCTCCACATACTTATACAGACCATACCGCACATCATGAAATTATCACTTCTGACGATGAAAAACAATAACTCTCATTATTATTCCCCACTTATTTCTCAATTCTCTCATTTCTAAGAAATGTCCAAATTTCTCCAATGGAATATGAACGGATTCTACAACAATTACACTGACCTAGAATTACTCATAAAAGAACAATCACCAAGTGTTATATCACTACAAGAAACACATCTTTCTTTTAATTCCGCAGCTACTGTACCTAAACAATACGCTGCCTATTTCTTCAACTTAACACAAAATCATACTAACAAGCAAGGTGTTGCTACCTTAATAAAAAAAGATTTCCCACACAAACTTCTCCCTACATGTTTCAACATTGCCACAATAGCAGTGGAAATATTTATTGGATTTAAATTAACCATCCTAAATATTTACATTCCTCCACACCAAAACTTTAATATCAAAGAACTACGCGATATAATCGGACCTATCCAAACACCCGTACTTACACTTGGTGATTTCAATGCCTGGAGCCCTCTTTGGGGTTCCACATGTACTAACCAAAGAGGTAAAGTCATAGAAGACCTTCTATTAGCGGAAAACTTGACAGTTTTAAACGACGGTTCTCCTACGCATTTTTCTACTCATAATTCGTTCACGAATGTTGACTTGGTCATTTGTTCTTCTGCTATCGCCCCCAAACTTAACAGCCAAACACTAACTGATCTTTATAACAGCGATCACTTCCCCATTATAACCCACTTATCAACCCCTTTATCCAGAAAAGGGCCGGCGAAGCCAAAATTTCTGTTGGACAAGGCAAATTGGTCAAAATTTCAACAACTCTGCGAAAATATGTCTGCTGCAAGTCCCATTGACGATAATATAAATAAAGAAACAGCTACGATTGCCAAAATAATCAGAACTTCTGCTCACCTCTCTATTCCCCAAACGGGTAAGAAAATCTTCAAAAATCATGTGCCTTATTGGTCTACGGAGTTATCTAAACTTAGAGAAGAAAAACAATCACTATGGTTAATTTACAAAAGAACTCGCTCTATTGATAATCTAATAAAATACAAAAAAGCCAATGCAGTGTTTCGAAAAAATATTAAAGAAGCTAAGAGGGCTTGCTTACAAAAACTCACCGAAGCTATCACTAAGTTAACAAATCCCAAGAAATTATGGGCGGACATAAAAATGCTCTCAGGCTCCTATACCCAAGTTAATATTAAATGTATAAACACTCCAAATGGCCCAATTTTCGACTCAAAAGACATAGCTAATCATTTCGCCTCTGCATGGTCCGAGTATTCAAGCGACTCAAATTTCCACGCATCATTTGTATCAAATAAAAATAAACTCCTTACTAGAAGGTACAGCAAAGTACAATTACCCCCTTACATTACCGAAACATAACCATCGCCGAATTCGATTTTACCTTATCTTCAATGTCAGGCAAGACCCCCGGTGCTGACAGAAATTCATATCCCATGCTAAAAAAACTGTCCTTTATGTCTCAAAAATAGAATTATTAAATTGTACAACAATATTTTATGTCAAGGTGTCTACCCTCAAAGCTGGAAAAATGCGGTGATAGTAGCAATTCCTAAATCCAATGTAGTGTCTACAGAAGTTCTTGGTTACAGGCCAATTTCACTCCTCTGTTGCATGGGCAAACTATTAGAAAAAATCATATCAAAACGTATCTCGTGTTTCGCATTAAATAAAAACCTTCTCAGTCAAAATCAAGTGGCATTTAAGGCAGGGCAAGGCACTATGGATGCTTTACTCTACTTTGAGGATTTCGCCAAAACTGCTTTATCGAAAAGAAACCACATATCCACTCTCAGCCTAGATTTCGAAAAAGCCTTCGACAGAGTTGGTTCTCATGTTGTTCTGCAACAGCTCGAGAAGTGGCGAATTGGTGAAAAAATATTTTACTTTATTAAATCTTTCCTAACCAATCGGAAATTCATGACTAAAATCAATAACACTTTTTCGGACACGTACAATATGTACAACGGAATACCACAAGGATCACCACTGTCTGTCATACTATTTGTAATCGCATTTAACGAAATCAGTACGATAATCTCGAAATATAAACTCATTTCGCATATTATTTATGCTGATGATGTGCTGATCTTCTCCAAACAAAATAATCTAAATACTGTAAAGAATACTTTCTTAAAAATCCTTACTGATATTTCTAATTGGTCCAATCGCTCAGGTGCGAATATTTCTATAAACAAATGCAAATTATTCCATATCTGTAGAAAACACAAATGTAATAACTTTAATCTAAGCTATATATAATAATGTAAATATTGTAAATACTACTAGTCTTAAATTCCTAGGTATAATATTCGATAAGAGACTTACTTTTAAGGAACACTGTACAAATCTACGTAAGCAACTAATTTCTAGGCTTAATATAATTAAGTATCTATCATCAAAACGCTGTTTAATTCACATTTCTTCTCTCATCAATATTACAAGAGCTTTAATTTTATCTAAGATTGTTTATGGTCTCCCTATCTACGGCAATTGTGCCAAAAGCAAATCTTTGCACCATATCATGCAGCAGTTAGAAGAAGTATTCGGGCATTCCCATCATCACCAATAAAGTTCACATTAACGGAAGCCGGACTCCCATCCATCGAGGAAAGAGTTATATATACTTCGCAAAAGCTTATTCCAAAACTACTATTATGTAATAATAAGCTTTTATATGGTATAGTAAAAGCCAAATGGACCGACGATACTAACTCCACTACTTCTTCCACTATTTCTAAATGCATTAAATTAGCTAAGGATTTAGGTATTACAACTATACCGGAGGAAAAGTCTATTTCTTTTGCCCCATCATGGCTACTCAAAGAATCTTCGTTCGATCTACATCTTCAAAACATCATAAAAAGAACACCAATTCCATGGTTTATCAAAGTTTGTTCAAAGAGCGCATTGTACAACACTACGTAGATTGGAAACTCATTTTTACTGACACTTCGAAGGCCGTCTTCTACACGTCTTTTGCTATTGTTGATAACGTTGGAAAGACATTAAAAGCTGGACACCTGCCCAATTACAGCTCAGTATACACCGCAGAAGCAGCAGCCATCTTAATGCGCTATCCCTAGTACAAAACTCTAACTTAAAAACATTAATATGTACTGATAGCAAGTCTACTATCTCAGCTCTCTTAAATGCATCCAACAAATCCTACCTCATTGCGCAAATTAGAAACATACTAATTGGGAACACAAAAATAAAAATTATGTGGATCCCTGGACATGCCGGTATTACCGGAAATGAATGGGCCGATGTAAACGCCAAATTGGCGGCAAAACAGCCATTGATTGCTTTTGACTACATCGAAAAAAACGACATAATCCATTTAATCGTTTCAAAACAAAAAGCCATAAAAGTTAATGCCTGGAAGAATGTGCAACACCACTACCCCATCTGCAACCAAGAAGGGAAAAAACCTGCTTATCCGCCAACAGGCCATTGCCAAGATATAAAAGCCTTCGTTCGCCTTCGTCTTGGTCATACGTCATTAACGCATTCCCATTTATTGAATGGAAATCGTATTTCATCCTGCCTATACTGTAACTCATCGTCCTTAACCATAACACATCTACTGGATGAATGCCCCTTCTTCAACTCAGCAAGGACCAGTATATTTCAGAATAATAAAGCTCTTGATCTATTAAAAATAACATCTATTGTAAACATCACTAAAATATCTGAATTCCTATCTCACACAAAGTTAAAAAAATATATTTAAGTTATCCTTCCTTTTTAAACTTATTTATAACATATAATTTTTAGCCTATAAAAACATATTGCTTGTAAATATTTCCTACATGGAAGGTTCCATCCCTGTTACTTAAGTCTTTTATAATTAAGCCGTGAGCTGAAAGCCTCTGTAGCTAGTGCTCCTTATATTTAATGTATAATAATAATTGTATTATTATTTTACAAATAATAAATAAATAAATAAATAAATATTTTATGTACTTGTATTATGTTATAGAGCCCAAATGTTACTCATACGCACAAACCCACTGGAAAGAACTCTTATTAACCTGACACAGAATATTTGGGTGGAGTTACATTACAATGAAAATTCAGAGGAAAATGTATGCCAGTTCTAAGAAAGATACTTTATTCAAAACATATTGTCCTGGGTATTTTCACTTCAGTTTTCAGTATACTCACTTTTGGTTGGAGAAAACCGAATAGATACAGATCTACCGTTATCAATAAATTAAATTGCAAACCTCAAACAAAACAAATTTTTTCTTGCATTTTGTTTTACTATAATATGCTTCGCCATTTCTTGTTGCCAAAGCATTTGAGTTAAAACATACCAACAAACAATATACTAGTATGTATATCTAGAATGCTGACATAAATAATCTAATTTATGACTGCTATATCATTCATTTCACTTAATTGTTATACCATATATTTATATATTTGACTCCGAATCTGCTGTGAAATTATTTTGCTAATAAAAAGCAAACATCTGTTGTTGACAAGTTGCCACATTTATTAACATAGATATCCCTTTGAGAAAATGTGCACGAAATTTGAAGGTATAACATAAATGAAAGGCAGTTATTTGTGTAGGAACATATTAACGCTACAAAATCAGAGACACAGTTCTAGTTAAATATTCTGCAAGGGAACTCCATTATTGGCTTCATATTATTTAAATTTTTTAAACAACATTTTGGGTAAGATCTTTCAAGGGTCCGTTTGTCAAGAGTAATTAAAACACAATTAGTATATTGTGAAGTGATACTTCTCTCCGTATAGTCGCATCCGTTTCGTCTGTTCTGTTACTATTATCTGCTATAAACGGCCATTCATTATTTAATTATTACTCTTCTTTTAATAAAATGTTATTATCTGTCCAAATATGACCTTTCCTGCTATAATTTCATATTATTTCTATTATATTTCTCTATACAATTTTTGATGTACACCAGAATAGGAAAACACATTGCCTAAAAAATTGACGTTACGTTACCGTGACGGAAATAATGTTTGTATTCAAACTTGTATATTTCATTTATTAAAATGTCTTATGCAGTGCACATCTAAACTTCTAGTTTTACCGTGACGCATAAAAATGTTTATTATGATGCATTTACAACAAAATTTGTTTAAATAAAAATTCAATTACTTAAAGGGTGAGTAAAGCATTATTCGCTCAATATAAAACCAGATATTTTTAACGAGGAAAGTTTGGCTTTTTCCTCTTAAACATTGTAGTAATTTTTTTTTTCAATACGTTTTCAACATTTATAACAGTTTGTGATTATATACTTTCTGATTGCCGTTCAGGCAAGCCATGCTGAAGACTGCACTTTATCCATTTCAAGACGTTCTCAAGAATCGAGACTGTCTCAAACCAGTTTCGGATTTTGACAAAGAAGTTAGGCTTGCATCCTTATAAAATTATTCTCACTCAAGAACTGAAGTCAAATAAATATGTTTACTAAATTTTTTCATTGATGTATGTAAACTCGGGTTTTTAACTCAAAAGCTTTAGTCACATATGTGTATGATATTTTTATCTTACGAAAAAAGTAAGGCAATTATTCGCAACAAATTACATTTATCAACTTATCTCGCTTTTGATACGATAATTGCTAGATTTTCATTTTCAGTCATTAAAACTTTATTTGCGACTTTAAAGTAAACAATGTATTAATATGTATTTGGAATAATTGTGTCATCTTTTGAAACAGAAATCGTTAATTTGGTAAATTATTATGTACACATTTTCGTAATATCAGACATCTACACTTTAGTATACAATCTTAATATGACTATACAGTCAACCATAGAACCGTTAAATATTTATATAGTAAAAATATATTGTGGTTGTGATTAGTTCAATGACGAGCGGGAAGAGAAAAAGCAGAGCACTTATAATTATTATCATTAATAGAAGACAACCCTTCACACACAGGCTAGCCAAGAGTTAGGAACAGGAAATGGCGATCAGCAGGCGCTGGATGGTGTTTGCCTAACAAAATAAAGATAACCGGCAGGCAAACGGTGCGTACTTTCCTCGATATTACTCTTTACGTTTTTTGACTTATCTAGGAAGGTGGCTGTCATAGTGCTAAAAGGGAATACTGGATATACACAGTACATTGTGCAAAAATTGTACGTAATGAAAGGCAAAATATGTTATTGTGTGTACAAATACATAATCATATACATAATCAAGAAGAATTGTTGTACAGCGTCAGAGTTGTGGAAATTTATTTTCATATATGACAATTATTTTAAACGTATTAAGAAAAAATGTTCTGATTCAACATAAGCTAACCCGCAGAACTATGTGATTTCTTATTAGAACCTCTTTAGCAGCTTTTCGAAGGGAAGATTTAAAAAACTAAGCTTCCACATCGCGATAGAGAATAGCGTTAAAGTGTTCTCTCCAAATTGGAACTAGATATCTTAAAAACTGTTCCTTTGAAAGTTAAACCGTTTTGAAAAACACCATTGTGAGAAAAACGCGTTTAAAGATTGTCAAAGTAGGTCATAAATGAAGGTTATATTGACAGTTTTCTTCGATTATCGAAACAATATTTTTAAATTGATTTAGCAAGCGTCAAAGAACTGTAAAAAATTTCTGTGTAACGAGTTTTTACCCTACACTTCATTCATCCAAATCTACTTTTAGGTCAATTGTGGTATTTTGTAATAATGTGCTCTAAAGTAGAAATGTTTACTACAGTAACTTCTAAGCGGCCTGTAATTATATGAAACTACTCGGTAGCATATAAATCATTACAACATTAAGTGCTCTCACCAAAATGCACGCAAGTTAAGACATTATTATGCCGTACCATTATGCGTAATGCGGAATACGCCTGTGTGAATTAGTGTTATCCGACTTTCAATAATTTGTTATGTTGTTGCTGTATGCAGTAATTGAATTACAAGTAAACCGTATAATTAGTGTCGAATATTTGGTCGTTCATTAGGGCGCATAACTTCTTAGGCATCGTTAGTTTGATCCGTGCATGAACTAACTTGCTACTCGCACGCCTTGTAGCATATGCGTTTACGGAAACAATAATGTTAAAAAAAAAAACCATAAGTCCGGTTTGGAAAAATATTTTTATTTATTTTAAAGTACAAAATCTGTGAATATAATCATAAATTTAGGACCAATTCACTTTTTCTCGATATGACCACCTTTTGCCTTAACTATGGCCTTGAGACGGTTGAAAAACGAATCGGAAGCTGCTCGAATGTGACTTGCCGGTCACTCACGGACAATGGCTTACTTCAACATATACTTTTTACTTCGGACCTTTATACTTTTTACTTCGGACCTTTCTCTCCAAAGTGGCTTAGAGAGAATAATCCATTGCGACCGAAATGCTTGTTTGCCCACGGTTTCAAAGCATAATCCAGAACACTTTCCCGATAATATGTCGCACTGTCGGAGGCGGGTTCTCGTATGAACGGTCGGTCAAGTAAAGCCTATCGTTTTGAGAGTTTACGAATTGCTCAATTGGAAAAATTTTTTCGTCAGAAAACATAATGTTCGGAATTTGACCGCTTTCGGCTAAGCGAAGCAACTGCTTCGCTCTCTCAAGTCTTACTTGTTGCTGCTTCGGTGTGAGATCATGGGCCTTTTGGAACTTGTAAGGCTTGACCATGAGCTCATTTTTCAATATGCGTCGGATGCTGCGGTCGGATATTTTCAGTTCTTTAGCCATTTGAATGGCACTTCGTCGTGGATTTCGCTCAAGTCGCTTCTTCACTTTCCGAACCATCTCACGTGACGTTGCAGTCTTTTGATGACCACCTCCATGGCGTAACGAGTGATGGTGTGAAATACAAAAACTTTATTCTCATTAAGGTGTTTGAGTTCACGAACAATTGCTTGCTATGATTTTTTAGCTTAATATAAAACAATCACACTATAACGTTTGAATTCTATGGCTGATCACTTTTTTTGCGTTCACTTTTGGCAAAACGCTTTTGTACACTTGTGAACAAAAGTCAGAGCTGTCATTCAGAAAATTGATAAAAGCAGATTCTAGTGCGACAGCAGCGCGAACGGTCTGAAATTGGTGCCGTTGGTGGTTGGTTCGAGTGCCGGACTCTGTAAGAATGTAAATCGCGCGTTACCACAGATGATTTTTCAGTGTCTTTGGCCTGGCCTCGGCTCGTTTTTTTCCTTCATTTCCTTTGATTGTTGATTTGTTTGCATGTCAAAGTCATACACCTATCACTCATCGGTAGGTATAACGCTCTCCATGAATGTGGGATCGGAATTCGCAGGATTAAGCATGTCCAAAGAGACCTATTTATGTACATTACTATTTTTGAGAACAATTCAGCGTTATCGGGAGTCGAGCAAAAACACGTTTCATACTTAAAATATCCACCAAAATTCTTCAAACGGACTCGGGAGATTTCTCCAACATTTGCCTGACGATTTTCAGGCACCATATTCCGCACAATTTTAATATTTTCATCAGTTGAAGAAGTCGAACGTCGTCCAAAACGTGGCAATGATTCCGCACACGAAATTTGGTCAGAAATACCGAATTTGAGACAAATTCTTTGTTCGATATATAACATATCATAACTTCTATATAATTAATAGCTCTATATTTAAGTTTGTTAATGAAGTTGGTCTTTAACAGTTAAATATCAGAAGCGAAATATTAGGAAAGAAGAAGACAGCAAACATATCGGTACACAGTGCAGTAAATCTTGTCCTCTATCCCTGTCCTCACGAACAGACGAGTAGCTGGCATAACACCAACCAACAAAGCTATGAAACTATTAACTCTTACCGCAAACAGCTGTTAGGTTGTACGAACTCTGGGAGCTAGTTCAATTCACCTTTAACCCAAACGTTTAATAGCACGGCTCGAGGAAAACCAACGTATGTATATTAAACAAACATAAGGAACTGCATAAGGCGTTAAAATTTAAGGAGCCAATTAACGAAAGTTACTTGAAAAAAGCGCCGATTTGGTTATCCATGACATGAAAGCGGCAAACTGGTATATATAAGTATTTTACTATAAGAAAAAAATGGACTTTGTACATAATTTTAATATTTTTAATTTTTTCATCAATATCAACTCGTAAAGTTATCCTTCTTGGTTCCAACATAATTGTTAAAGCCCATTTCCGGTATAGCTTTTAATATTCGTAACGATTCACACAGCACTCAAATAGTATTCCTTGTTGACAATTTGGCAGGTTCGAACGACTTGTTTTTTTCTGATTCATGAATCCTGGTAGTTACAAAATATTGTTTCACTTACGTTAACGTGATGCTGTTTTTCAAAGAAATTGAGTGATTTTGGAACAATCTTACTTTTACTTTTCTGAAGCCCAACTGATATTTTAAAATGGTTTTCACTGATACTTCTAATATTCCAACGATGCAAGAAAGATCCCTGACTGGTAATTGTCCATTCTCAAGCACCTATTTCTTTAGTTTATTGACGTGTTGATCATCAGTTGATGTTGATGGCTGTAATGAATATGATTCATCATCGACACATTGTCGACCCTCTTTGAATAATCTGTACCAATCAAAAACAGTTGTTCGCGGCAAACAATTATTTCTGATGGACTTTTCAACATTCTGAACGTTCTGGCACCATAAATTTGATGTCACACACAAAATTTAATGGAACTTTTAGAATATTTACACTCATCGTATAAATCATCGAATGCACTTTATGTACTTCCGAAACGCGACCGTATACTAAACACTAATGATTAGTTTGAAATTTTTTAATTTTTAGGTGAAATTTACCACAGATATCACTGACAGTCATACCAACCTAGAAAAAAAAATTTTGACGTATGGGTTTTTACGCAAAATTGAAGTTAAAGAGTCTTACTTTTTAGGCCGAAATTAGTATATTAACTGTGTGAGTCTAGTTGGCAAATTTTATATATATGGTTGCAACTGAAATTATGTTTTAATTGGTAACATATTTTCCCACATAATTCCAACATTAGCTTAGTTATTTCTCATTGTTGTCACCTATTCACAAATGTATAACTTGCTAGCTTGAAGTCATGTCTTAGGACTTAAATTAGTTTTGAAAATTTATGCTAATATCTGGAGTAGTTTAATATGAAATTAAGCTACCTAAAGAACAGTAAAAAAAACGTCACATATTAGTGACTTATATAAACAGAAAAAATAAGAAAACGTGATGCAGCTAGGAAGTTTGCATGCCCATCAATCTAATTATCGTCACCAACATTAACTGCAACATTCTACTAATTATTCCAATCATGTAAATTATCTGCCACGTAACCGTCACGACCATTCCGCAAAAAGTGGAGTGACTACACTACCATCTACCATTAGCTTTCAATCCAATAGCAAGCAAATGTAAACAACACTTAAACGATCAACAGCCAGCAGACGTTGAGTGGCTGTCGTGCGATGAATAGATAAGCATAAAAGTCCATTTCTCCTATTTACGCCTCTTGCAGCTTCTACAAGCATGTTACTGTCAAAAACGTGAATCGCCTATAAATTTTATACATTCTAGCAACCATGTTAAGTTAACAGCTTGTCATGTGACTGCCTACCAGCTGAACACATTGTCAAATTCGCTACAGTTTAAGTGTATGGTTTGTAGGAACGTGAAAGACGTTAGTCAGCAGTGTGAGCTACATGTGCTGAATGTATGTTACCAATCAATTGTTGTCTGTTACTCATCGGCATCATGTTCATATCGGGAAATTTGTTATCATCAGGAAAAATTTAGTCGACTCCCCCAAAAAGTTTGCTAACTGTTTACAACCAGTATTTACTATCATGTAACGGCAATTACTAGAAACTGATATGTAATCTATAAGAGAATAAGAAACATGAAACTCTAATTATTCCACTGCCATAAAATAGTAAATGCCTTTGTCATTTTGCTACAAATTCCAAAAGCTTATCAGCTTGTAAACTTGTAAACTGTTTTTAATTACAGAAGATATAACTTAAAATTTTAAAAACAAGTTTCATATTTCCTACAAAGTCTTGTTCCTTCTTTATAAATGCATAATATTGTATGCAAGTATAACTTTATACAACTGATTTATTGCCATGTCATTGTGAAGGTTTTAGATTAATTTATTGCTTTTGGAAATTAAAACTCTTCGATTGGTAAATTATTAATGCTACACATGGGCAAAACAAACAAACAGTACACAACACTAACCAAACTAACGTTCAAGATGTAGAAGTCGAGATAATTGGATGCTCCGAAGAACTTATTCAAACACTGCACTAATTATGCGGCCATTAATGCATTGATGAGGTTCGAATAGCAATTAACCACCTGAAGACCAACAAAGGGGCAGGGGCCAATGCATTTCCGGCTGAGCTATTCAAATACGGGGGCCAAAAACTGATAAGGAGCATGCATCAGCTTCTTTGTAAAATATGGTCGGATGAAAGTATGCCCAACGATTGGAATTTAAGTGTGCCCTGCCTAATCCACAAAAAGGGAGATCCCACAATCTGCGCCAACTACCGTGGGATGAGTCTCCTCAACATCGCATACAGGGTTCTATCGAGCGTATTGTGCGAAAGATTAAAGCCCACCGCCAACAAAGTGATTGGACCTTATCAGTGTGGCCTTGAAAATCTACAAGTGACCAGATATTCACTATGCGCCAAATCTTGGAAAAGACCCGTGAAAAGAGTATCGACACCTCCTCCAGCATGAAAAGGAGTTGTCTTTATGGTCTATGTCTTATGTCTTCACTAATATGGCTGTGGAAACTGACGTTGGGCAATGCCAAAGATTCGTTACGATGTGGAAGGACCTCTCCGCGCCGATCGATACCAAACGAGGTTTCAGACAACGCAACTCCCTATCATGCGACTTCTTCAATCTTGTCCTGAAGAAAATAATTCGATGTGCAGAACTGAATAGAGAATGCAAAACATTCTACTAGAGTATAAAACTGCTGGCATACGCCTGATTCTGATTTCTCCAGGTTGTACAAAGAAATGAAGAAAATGGATCTGGTAAGGAACGAGGGCAAGACGAAATATCTCCTGTCATCAAACTAACAGTCGTGGCACTCGCGGCTAAGCTCCCACATCACTGTTGACAGTCATAACTTCGAATATGAAGATATTTTCGTCTATCTTGGAATCAGCATTAACACCAACATCAGCATCAGCCTCGAAATCCAACGCAAAATAGCTTATGCCAAGCCAGGCGCTAATTCGGACTGAGTAGGCAATTGAGAAGTCACTCATTTTTCCCGTCCTGCTATAGGGTGTAGAGACATGGACGATGACAACATCTGATGATTCAACATTACGAGTTTTCTAGACAAAGGTTTTGGGAAAGCTTTATGGTCTTTCGGTGTTGGCCACGGAGAATACCGTATTCGATGGAACGATGAGCTGTATTTTGTTCGATATTTGCTTTAATATGTGCCTTTTCGAAATTACTTATATAGACTTTTATATGATAAATACGTTTTTATGTACCAATCTTGGCTTTGAACACTACAATATTCAAACCAACGTACTCGAAGAAGGCATAGTAGAGAATCATAAATAAAATACTACATACATATATTATTATTTTGAGCAAACAATGTTTTTCTGAAAGCGAAAATTTTAAGAAATTATGCGAAATATAACATAAGACTTATAATGCGAATGCCTGTAGATATGCAAAAAGGTGTAATTAATATGTAAAATAAATTATCACGAGCTTGTATTACACGTGAACCTCTCGGACGCTGACACTAATTTGTTTTTAAATTCGTTTTTAATTAATATAAAAAATCGATAGTTATATTTTTCTATAAGATGGTTTGCAATTAAATTTCTGGAAGGTTTTTGACTTAAGGCGTTAGTTTATTAAAATGTGCTTAAATTTATTTTTATGCTTAATGTACTATAGACAAAAAAGTTGGGGGCGATTAGCTTTGTTTTAAAAAGCATCTGACAGCATAACCTTAAATACATTCAGCATGTTTTAAATTTCTTTAATTCCCAATTGTATTCCGTCAATTATACAGCGCCAAGCCGTGAATGGAGTGCTTGGTCGCTGACCCAACAGTTAACTGTATATATGTTTACAAAAAAAAAGAAAGCAATAGGTTGATTTTTCATATGCCTAAGCATATTGCTTTTATATTTTCTTGAACTTTCGACTAAAATTATCTTTTCATTAAAACTGAAATGACACAGCTGCATTGAATGTTGCTTCAAACGAATCAGCGACATTTTTATTGCCTTTTGAGATTTTTGTTACCCTGTACAAAGTCTTGAAACTGCGGCAAGGTCAAACCACGGCAAGTGGACCCCGAAAATTTCGCTAAATCTCCAATTTAGAAAATTACCACATTCATTCAAACATGAACATGTTCATGGATCATGAAAAAAGCATTACATAACTCAACTTAAAAACAAAACTATTTAACGTTGGGAATAAGTACCCATATGTGCATGTAAGCTAAGATTTAGTTGAATAATGTACTTAAAAACAATAAACACGTACAAGTCCACGAATTTATTAAGGCAGATAAACAACAGCAAGGTGCGAAGCAAAATAATATTTGCATAACTTTGTTAAATTATTTATTGCATAATATATTTTATATGTATTTATGATTATATATGATTATTTACGTAAACACGTGTGGGGTGTACGGTGCGTATGAGTAACGCGGTAGTTTAACAGTAGTCTCATATAGGGACAAACCTACGATTCTATGCATTCATGAAGGACCAAATGTTTGATATTAGTAATGAATATGAATAATTTTATTTTATATATTAGGTGCCACTAGCTTTGTATACTTAAATTTGTCAATACATGAATGAAAATGTATATGATAAATTGAATAACTCCAACTCGCACAGGCATAATTTCGTATAGCGCATGTGACATATTAATCTTATTCGCATCTTTGCGGTGTTTTGCTACTGATGAAATGTTCATGCGTAAGATTCATGATTTTGGCGTATTTGTTGGATATATAGCGCCTAGACCATTTATATGGAATTTTCGGTTTCGATGGTGGAAATTTTTCCAATTAGCTGCCTTTTTGTGTTGTATATTATATATAGGGATATATAGAGTTCAAGGTCCTTTACGGACGATGGTGTGAAAAAGATTGAGCGTGACTGGCCCATGCAATTCCCTGTTTTATTTTTAAGTTCGTTTCACGTAATTTCTCGATGACTTGGCATCCAGAAATTGCGACAATAATTTTACGAAGTTGAGCATTTTAGTTGTTATGACAGTTTAAATTTTTCACCGCAGAAATTGTAGAACGACTGTCATCAGAACATATGAGGTATTTTCCAGTGTTACTGCATGTAAATTAGCATTCCTTTAATATGGCTAAGCATCGGCGGCGAATATAGACTAATTGTCAAGTATAGTCCTTAAGGTAATACAATGTTTATTAAAGTTAAATTTATTGTCAAATATTACTCCAAGAAATCTGAAACTATCTCCCAGTTCTATGTTAATGTTCTTTATTAGTGCATTATTATCCGTGGGATGATGAAGTCGCTTGTAGAAAGTTGTTTAAGCGGCACTCACTTGGCCAGAAACGATTCTTTTACATATGGCTCCAGCAACTCACGACTTCCAGTCTTAGTCCAAAGAACATCCATTTGAAGGCGAACCGTTCCATAGTTGTGTGATGCGTTAGGGATCCACCAGAAACAACAACATCGGAAGAGAACCCTCCCTGTTACCTATGAGATCTGTCCCCGCCACGAAATCAAAGAAGGTATATTTGACAAGGAAATCAAAGAAGGTATATTTGGCATAACGTTCGGTAAATTCAGCATCCATGATGAAACGTCCCCAAATGGGTTGAGGCTGATTAACTTCGCCGTGGCCCGAAATATGGTTACCTTAAATACAAGATTCCAGGATAGAAAAATTCATCAAGCTACCTGACTGTTTCTGGATCGAAAAACCACCAACAAAATCGATTATGTTGTGATAGAGGGAAGATCCGTCTCCAGTGTTCTAGACGTGCGTCCGCTCCGAGGTCCTAACATTGACTCGAACCGCTTGTTGTTGCAGCAGAGATCCGCACCCGCTTCTGTGCAACAAAAAACGCACGTCAACCAACACAAGGTAGGTACGACGTCGAGAAGCTGCAATCACAACAGACAGCCGAACAATTTTCTACAGCTGCAATCGAAACTATTGGTTTTCGGAAAATGCAAAAGAACAGCTGATATGAAGAGGAGTGCCGTGTCGCGTGACGATTGACCACAACACGTGCGGGATAGGATATATATGTACCAAGAATTGAAGAAGGAAGCGAGACGCATTTACAGACAGATACAGAAAGAGGCCGAAATGGGTGAGTATGAACAGCTTGACAACCAGGCCGACAAGGGTAATGCTCGAAAATTCTACGAAAACATGCGGCGACTAACAGAAGGTTTCATGACCTGAGCATACTCTTGTAGAACCCCCAAAGGTGATCTAGTAACCGATGTCCAGAACATACTAAAATTATGGAGGGATCACTTCGTCAGACTGCTGAATGGCAGTGAAAGTGCGACGCCAGAAGATAGTGAACCCGATTCCACAATCGATGACGAGTAGGGTTTCCATTACTTGTCTTAAGAACAACAAAGCGGCGTAGACTATGGTCGGACGTAAGCATGCCCACCGATTGGAATTTAAGAGTGCTGTGCTCAATCCACAAAAAAAGAGACCCCACAATCTGTGCCAACTACCGTGGGATAAGCCTCCTCAACATCGCATATAGCTTTAGACCTGGAAAATCAACAGCCGAACAGATATTCACCATCACTGAAAAATCTTGGAAAAGACCCGTGTAAAGATAATCTACACGCACCACCTCTTCGTCGATTTCAAAGCTGCTTTTGACACCACGAAAAGGAGTTGTCTTTATGCGGCGATTTCAGAATTTGGTATCCCCGCAAAATTAAAATAGCTGTGCAAATTAACGTTGAGCAGTTCCAAAAATTTTGTCAAGATTGGAAGGGACCTCTCTGAGTCGTTCAATACCAAAGAAGGTTTCAGACAAGGCGAACTTAATCGAGCAGGTACAATCTTCTGTAAGAGTGTAGGCAATTGAAACTAAAGTCCTCTCTCGACGAACAGTGACCAAACTCTATAAGTCGCTCATCATCCCCATCCTGCTATATGGTGCCGAGGATTGGACGATGGCCACATCTGATGATTTGACGTTACGAGTTTTTTCAAGAAAGTTTCTGCGGAAGATTTATAGTTTTTTTTGCATTGGTATCCGCAGTTGGTAGATCGATGAGCTGTACGAGATATGTGACAACATTGACATAGTTCAGCGAATTAAGAGACAGCGGCTAAGCTGGTTAGGTCCGAATGGACGAAAATACTTCAGCTCTGAAAGTTTTCGACGCAGAAGCCTCCGGGGGAAGTAGGGAAAGAGGAAGAACTCTCCTCAGACCTTTTTGTCCTGAAGGTCGTTGAAAAAGTATTATTTATTGTGTTGTTTTTTGCAGCCTTGTGTCGTCTGCACATATAGATATATAGGCCATTCCATCAATTGGCGACATGATTTTGTACCCGTGGTTCTCCGATTTTGACAAAACTTTAGAATATCATAATATAGACCACACGAAGAATATCTGCTAACTGTTTAGTGGTCAAAGTTGTTCCACTGTTTTTTGGCGCGCAATTCAAATTCTGATCAAACAAAAAATTACTATTTCTTTTATTTTTTAACGACCTGATAATTGAGTGAAAAAAGTTTTGAAGTTATCCAATTTTATGTGAAAAAATCTCAGCTTTCTAATAAAAATATTTTCATAATCCATAAATAGTTTCAAAATAGTTTTAATGGTGCAGTACAATTGACTTAAGTTTTTGGAATGTGATAATAAATAGGAAACTGACAACAGGTTTTAAAAAGTGGATGTGGTTTTGACAGAGTGCTTTGATTCGTAACTGAACGATAGACTATAAGTGCTATACTTTTTTCAGAATTTCCACTCAATGTCTACATGACAGCACTAATTGTAATCTGAAAATAGTCACAAATTTAACAATCTGATTAGAGGATTGCATGGGGTTAAAAATAACACTTTTTCAATATTTTTTTTTTCATATAAAAATAAAATATTTCATTCAAACTTCTCATTATTCGAGAGATATATATTTTACTTAGATTTGTTAAAATTTTAAACGAAAATTTTCAAATTCCGGCTATTACGACGTTATTTCTTTGGAGATTACATTATTGCTTTAGGTAAGGATCCATGCCAAATTTCGTGACGATGTCTAATCAAACAAAAAAAGTTTTGGATACAAAAACTTAATTCGGACTGTTTAGTTTGTCTGACAACTATATGATATCGTGGGCTGATATCGGCGGTTCCGGCAAATAAGTCGGTTTTGAGAGACTAGTTCGCGTGTTAGCAGACAGACGGATGACAAACAGGCAGACAGACGGACATGGCTAAACCGACTTTGCACGTTACTCACATCATTGGTTCATATATTTTATAAGGTCTCAGACGTTTCATTCTTAGTGTTAAAAATTTTTGTCGCAAACTTCTCACATAAATGAGAAAATCTGAAGTTTAAGTCTTTCATAATTTACAGTAACCTGAAAACATGAAACTATCATACGCATCATATGTGCCAAGTTAAGAGAGTTGAAGAAGATAAAAGCTTGGGATACGTCTATCGATTACCACATTTGATGTCTTCACTTACCGCTTTTCCCCAGGGTGTTTCAAGGAAAGTTTAATAATACCAAAGCTAATCAACTCTTTATATCCACTGATGAATCATAGCGTTTCTCCAATACTTTCATCGCGTGATTAGTATGTAGGTAGTGAACCTACTGCCTGTCAGTTCAGTTTTGTTTTGGTTTGGCGGATGATTTATTCGACTATTTGTAGTTAATGTTTTACCACATGTCAAATTCATACTGAACCTATAATACGAAATAGCGTGGAAATACATATGTAAGCATGTTCTTCGCAGATAGTTGAGTCCTGCGTAAAATACATTTGCCATTAATTTCAAAAAGGAGGAGGCGTTGATGGACTAAATGATATATGGCTAAGTAGATTAGTGAATATTAACAATGGCGGGTATGAGCCAGATATTAATGAATTAATAGAAGAATATAATATTTATATTTTTGACATTAAAGTGCTAGTTTGCTTGTGCTTAAGCTAAATTTATTTATTTATAATAATTCATATAACAAAAAGAATTTTATTATATATGTAAATACATAAACGCAGCACTGGCTACGAGGCCTTCAGGTGAAAAATTCTATTTTCTAAGGGTTAGTAAAGATGTAAGTTGCTTAAATATATTTTAACAAATCGTTGGTTTTTAAGAATCTATATACAATCATCACTTTTTTTCTGAAGGTTCACTTAGTAGTTTTATGAGATCAATGTTGCCAGAGTTGTGGGCTGTTGGGTAAAGCATCGGACAGAGTGTGAGTAAGTGTTTGATAGAAGCGGTGTCATCGCAAAGGGGGCAAATGGATGGGCTTTTACCCGATAGTAAGTGGGCGTGTGTTATGATAGTGTGTCCAATCCTTAATCGAGTATATGTCTTCATTGCGCTAGTTGGAACTGTTGCCGAGTAGTTTATACGATTTCTGGCTGGTTTCTATGATGCCTTTTGTGCTTAATAAGGTTAAGAATGTCTTGCTTGGATGAGACGTAGTATGTTAAGGCAGGAGTCCTGGCTACATTTTTTGCAGCGAGGTCTGCAAAGTGGTTGCCTGTAATACCAGCATGGCCAGGGATCCACATTACTTGGATTTTCTGAGGGGCACCAATGACCGCGTCCCTGATAACTTCTATTATGGGATTGCGATTGGAAGGAGACGTTATTGCAGACATACATGATTTGCTGTCGGTACAGATGAGGAACTTTCCTTTCGTCTTTTTTGCGTGATTAACTGCATGAAGAATAGCAGCTCCTTCGGCGGTAAATACAGAGCTCGTTGAGGGGAGAAGCCAATTGGAAATAATTTCTCCTGTGGCAGTGACCACTGCTAACGAAGTGGAATCGATGGACTTGGAGCCATCCGTAAACAATAACTTCCAGCCATTATTTGTATAATTAGATTCCAGTTCAGCAAAGGTTTGTTGAAAGACTTCGTTTAGTGTGTTTTGCTTGGACAAAAACCTAAGCTTATTCTGTAGGATTTTATCATTGATCAAACAGGGAGGATGTCGAGAGGTGAATTTGCATGTTGCGTTACGTAAAATATTATTTTCTGCAGCGAAACTTAAACACCTCGAAATAGCCGATTGTATTCTTGGAATTTTTCTTTTTTTCGTGGCATGCGTGATAGTTGTATTTAGCAATGGGTTGGTGTTCTCAGCCGTTTTCGCAAGAATTTGGAGCGAAGAATCTATAATTTTATTTTGAATAGTTGGTAAACATAGGGTTGTGCGCTGGGCTTGGGACCCGCCACGTAAAAAACAATACCAATGAAAAAGTTGAAACAGTCTCGGATGAGAGACCCCCCTTTTGATGACGACCATGGCAAACGGAATAAGGACTACGATTTGAGGGCATGCACCTGGAATGTCCGGACCCTTAATTGGGAAGGTGAGCCTGCCCAGCTAGTTGATGTCCTCGCAAAAATAAAGGCTGACATCACCGCCGTCTAAGAAATGCGATGGACGGGACAAGGACAGAGACGAGTAGGTCCTTGTGACATTTACTACAGTGACCATATAAAGGAGCGCAAGTTTGGTGTTGGATTCGTGGTGGGAGAGAGACTCCGTCGCCGAATACTATCATTCACTCCGGTGAATGAACGTCTAGCCACAATCCGCATCAAAGCGAGGTTCTTCAACATATCGCTGATTTGCGCCCACGCCCCGACGGAAGAGAAGGACGATGTGACCAAAGATGTCTTTTATGAGCGTCAAAATCGTGCTTGGCGACTGTAACGCCAGGGTGGGCAAAGAAGGTATCTTTGGCACTACGGTCGGCAAATTCAGACTCCACAACGAAACATCCCCAAATGGGTTGAGGCTGATTGACTTCGCCGGGGCCCGAAATATGGTTATCTGTAGTACTAGATTCCAGCATAAAAAGATTCATCACGCTACCTGGCTGTCTCCGGATCGAAAAACTACCTACCAGATCGATCAATTTGTGATAGATGGAAGACACGTCTCCAGTGTTTTAGATGTGCGTGCGCTCCGAGGTCGTAACATCGACTCGGACCACTATCTTGTTGCAGCTAAGATTCACACTCGCCTCTGTGCAGCAAACAACGCACGCCAACAAACACAAGGAAGGTTCGACGTCCAGAAGCTGCAATCATAACAGACAGCGGAACGATTTTCTACTCGGCTTGCACTCCTGCTCTCTGAGAGCACTGGTCAACAACTCGGTATAAGGGAACTGTGGGACGGCATTTCAAATTCCTTACGTACAGCTGCAACCGAAACCATTGGTTTTCGGAAAGAGCAAAAGAACAGCTGGTACGACGAGGAGTGCCGTGTCGCAGCGGAGAGAAAACAGGCTGCCTACCTCGCAACGTTACGAATGACCACTACACGTGCGGGATGGGATAGATACCGAGAGTTGAAGAGGGAAGCGAGACGCATTTGCAGACAGAAGAAGAAAGAGGCTGAAATGCGTGAGTACGAATAGCTTGATGAGTTGGCCGACAGGGGTAAGGACAGGGGAAGGTTTCAAGACCGGAGCATACTCTTGTAGAACCCCCAAAGGTGATCTAGTCACTGATGCCCAGAGCATAGTTAAATTATGGAAGGAACACTTCTCCAGCCTGCTGAATGGCAGTGAACGCACAACACCAGGAGAAGGAGAACCCGATTCCCCAATCGATGACGATGGAGCAGACGTTCCATTACCCGACCATGAAGAAGTTCGAATAGCAATTGCCCGCCTCAAGAACAACAAAGCGCCAGGGGCCGACGGACTACCGGCCGAGCTATTCAAACACGGTGTCTATCAGCTACTTTGTAAAATATTGACAGACGAGAGCATGCCCAACGATTGGAATTTAAGTGTGCTATGCCCAATCCATAAAAAAGGAGACCCCACAATCTGCGCCAACTACCGTGGGATTAGCCTCCTCAACAACGCATATAAGGTTCTATCGAGCGTATTGTGTGAAAGATTAAAGCCCACCGTCAACAAACTGATTGGACCTTATCAGTGTGGCTTCAGACCTGGCAAATCAACAACCGACCAGATATTCACCATGCGCCAAATCTTGGAAAAGACCCGTGAAAGGAGAATCGACACACACCACCTCTTCGTCGATTTCAAAGCTGCTTTCGACAGCACGAAAAGGAGCTGCCTTTATGCCGCGATATCTGAATTTGGTATCCCCGCAAAACTAATACGGCTGTGCAAACTGACGTTGAGCAACACGATAAGCTCCGTCAGGATCGGGAAAGACCTCTCCGAGCCGTTCGATACCAAACGAGGTTTCAGACAAGGCGACTCCCTATCGTGCGACTTCTTCAACCTGCTCCTGGAGAAAATAGTTCGAGCTGCAGAACTAAACAGAGAAGGTACCATCTTCTATAAGAGTGTACAGCTACTGGCGTATGCCGACGATATTTATCATCGGCCTCAACACCCGCGCCGTTAGTTTTGCTTTCTCCAGGCTGGACAAGGAAGCACAGAAAATGGGTCTGATAGTGAACGAGGGCAAAACGAAATATCTCCTGTCATCAAACAAACAGTCGTCGCACTCGCGACTTGGCTCTCACGTCACTGTTGACAGTCATAACTTTGAAGTTGTAGATAATTTCGACTATTTAGGAACCAGCATTAACACCACTAATAATGTCAGCCTGGAAATCCAACCCAGGATTGCTCTTGCCAACAGGTGCTACTTCGGACTGAGTAGGCAATTGAAAAGTAAAGTCCTCTCTCGACGAACAAAAGCCAAACTCTATTAGTCGCTCATAATTCCCGTCCTGCTATATGGTGCAGAGGTTTGGGCGATGACAGCAACCAATGAGTCGACGTTACGAGTTTTCGAGAGAAAAATTCTGCGAAAAATTTATGGTCCTTTGCGCATTGGCCACGGCGAATATCGCATCCGATGGAACGATGAGCTGTTCGAGATATATGACGACATTGCCATAGTTTAGCGAATTAAAAGACAGCGGCTACGCTGGCTAGGTCATGTTGTCCGGATGGATGAAAACACTCCAGCTCTGAAAGTATTCGACGCAGTACCCGCCGGGGGAAGCAGAGGAAGAGGAAGACCTCCACTCCGTTGGAAGCACCAAGTGGAGAAGGACCTGGCTTCGCTTGGAATATCCAATTGGCGCCACGCAGCGAAAAGAAGAAACGACTGGCGCGCTGTTGTTAACTCGGCTATAATCGCGTAAGCGGTGTCTACGCCAATTAAGAAGAAAAAGAAACCAGATTCAGCCATTCTCGTTTTTATTGGCGAGGTGGGAAAGGCCCGGAGACTTCGCCGTATTGCGCAATGGTATGGTGCTTTTAAAAGGTTGATACTGCTTTTGGAGCAATTGCCATAGATGGGGAGCCCATAATCTATTTTTGAAGTTAGCAGAGCTCTGACAACATTGGTTAGTGTGTTCGGATGAATAAAAGAATTCTTAGACGAGATATATTTAACAATATTTAATCGTGTCATTAACGAGTTTCTGACATATTTACAGTGAGCATTAAAGTTATAATTAGAGTCAAAAATTAATTCTAGTATTTTCAGCTGTGTTTTACATTCGTAAGTGAAATACCGTTGCATTTTTGCTTCCTGCATACATGAAGGATATGTGTTTTGTCTAAGGAAAGTGAAGCACTAGACTCCAGTGACCAAGTCTCAATTCCGGCGAGCTAAATTATATTCATACATGCCGAAGAAAATTTATGCTCTTTACGAACGAATAGGTGGACTGCATAGATATTATTTAAATATCGCTTTTGTGAGTTAATATTTTCTAATAGTTAACAACCAAAGAATACGTACTCTGCACTAGTGAAAATCTTGTGTTCATTTTGAGTCCTGCACCTACTATTTCTAAGTCAAATAGCCAAATTATCTACTTACTTTTAAACGTGTTTTCAACCCAAATTCAACCGTCGTTTTAGCAAACGAAAGCCATCGGACAGAGTATAGCGATATACACAGTAAAGAAAAGTAATGGGATAACCAAAGCTAAATATTATATGAGGTCCGTGCAGAAAATAGGATCAAGAGATCAATTATCAACATTTATATTCATTATCTTGGTATATGGTATATGTTCTAGAAGTAATGAAGTGTTTTTATGAGCTTGACAATTTTTGTTCGTTGCTTGTTCGTAAATTCTTGTTCAAAAGCAATATATGTCACGATGCCCAGCTTTCATACTCAGCAGAAGTGACTCGATATTTTCAAAAATAAAAATATCCTGGTTTTATAAGAATAGATAACATTAACAGCACAATATAATTTGTTATCAACATATTTTATTGTGGGAATAAAATATTAGTTGCCTTTCACATAAAATGTGTAAATACCAATATATTAAATTTTGTTTTTTAGTTCAAAATATTAATTTTGGCATCAGTTATAAATTACAGACAAAGATAATATGAAAAACCTTGCAAACAAATAAAACGTTGTGGGAAAATATCTACTAGGGACTTTTTTCGATTCGAGATTTCTAATAGTGCGGAAAAGTTGCCTAAGTACTTCCTGATTCCAATGCAACTTTTTGTTTTGAGATCGGATTGCATCTTCAACCCCAACTCCGGCCTTGAAATTTCGGAAATTCGCCTAAAATCGTGAAATTGTCTACCTAGCGCCTGAAATACGCATCTCATGGCAAAATGTATAAACAAAAGTTATTTGTCACGTCATTTGCTACCGAAATGGTATATGTGATCATGGCCGTAGGACGAACCGTTCCCGATATACGAGCGAAAAGGCGGCGCGCCACAGCGCAAGGTGAAAATTGTTGCAGCTCTCAGCTAACTGCATTGGTCACCCAAAATCCACCGCGTGGAGGTGGCTGCTCTTCGGGTTCCTCCCAAGCCCAACCCGACCAACCACCCATATGTCAGGCTTGTTTTAGTCTGAATCTGTGTCAAATTTATTCATAAAATTGGATTTTGTACTAAACTTTGGCACTTGTTGCCTAGATTTCAGTGTAGAGCGTATAAAACGATCACGAGATTGGGGGCCAATAACCTCAGAAGATGCCTCTGTCACCAGTTGTGCTAAGTTGGGTCGGATTAATAACCTCAGAAGGTAATTGGCAGGATGGAAAACTTTCAAATTTGACAACAGGCAACTTCTCACAATCAGGGAGCAGTTTACCTATGTCGCCAGAGAATGTATTTGGACTCTTTGAGACACCATCTATGTGTTCGAAAAGAGCACGAAATGGAAGTTCGTTGAAATGTAGAAGACAAACAACCCACTGTAATGGCCTACCTATTCTTTCTTCTAGTTTCCGAATGATTCCACCTTTCCAACTTGTGCTCGTGTTGGTGCCACCAGCACCGACAACTTCTAGATGTTCCACATCAACTGAATTGTCTTGTAAATGTTGCCATATAGCTTGCGTCTCATCCTCAGCTGAACCGGAAGGAGAGGTGACGTGGCGAAAGTAATGACAACCAGGTTCCGCTACAAGAGAAATATGTTCCTCTTTGACAGTGTCGCGGTAGTACTTTTCACCTTCGCTGACTTGTGTAAGTGTATTGTCTTTGCGGCCGTCAAAATACAGCCCATATACAGAGTCAATACTTTCGGTGTTTTGGAGCTTAACTCCAACACTTTTTTTTGCCCGACTAATCTTGCATTTGTCAGTGACAAAGCTAGCCTGATCCTCTGTTATCAAACCTGCTATTTTGTCATCCAGAAAAGCAGATGAAACAATCAAGGCCGCTGCTCTATCACTTACTCCAAATCTTTGGGCAGCTAAAGCAGTGTGTTCTAATACTAGTGTATTTTGTTTGGTTTTAGAGGATGGAAGAGAAGATTCATCATCAGCATCGTGTTTGGAAGAATCCATGTGCGACGCACCTACCTAGTTGTCGTCTGTATGAGAGTCTGGCTGATCTGAATGGTCACGTGTTCTAGCTGATACTTTTCTGGTAAGTGTTGATGTTGAATGACGTTTTGAAAGCTTTTCTTTACGTTCATTTTTCTTTGTAATCTTTTTTGTTTCAGGTAGATCAACACTTCCAATGCGACAAATTCTTCTGGTTCTCTGGTCCAAGAGAAATGGTTGTTCATTGATAGGAACTTCCCTTTCCTTTGGACAAGTGCAAGAAGAAAAATAAATGCATTTACAAGCAGCGATGTCAAATTTAGATTTCTTTTAGAGCTCAAACCTATTGAGTTCCTTAAAAACATTTGTTTAAGAGTCAGAAATTTCTTATGGTATGTTTTGAGCATTTGTACAACTCTGGTGTGTGAAACTACCGGAATAGATGACTTTTTGAAAGTATTTTCAACCTTTTTTGCAACTATTTCTGTAACCTCTTTACTCCTAGGTTCATAGTTGTCACGTCGGAGTCGCCCTATACGAAATCTTTCAAACTGATAACACAAAAGAACATCCTGGTAAGTAGGTAACTGGGACTCAGAGAGATTGTACGGATATATGCCAAACACAGAACATTTCTGTCTAAATTTAAATTTAGATACAGACATTTTGAGTTCTGTGTTCTGTTGAGAGAATATAAGTGATAGCACTCGGCGAAATCAACGACAAGAGTGAAGGAACTCGATGAAAAAATATTTATGTGGAGACCAGTCCGAACGTGCATTTGGCGTAGGTGAATGAATGTGAGTGATAGCACTCGGCGAAGTCAACGTCAAGAAGTGTGGCCGGAAGCCGATTTTCACCTTGCGCTGTGGCGCGCCGCATATTCGCTCGTATCTCGGGAACGGTTCGTCCTACGGCCATGATCACTTATACCATTCGGTAGCAAATGACGTGACAAATAACTTTTGTTTTTTACATTTTGCCATGAGATGCGTATTTCAGGCGCTAGGTAGACAATTTCACGATTTTAGGCGAATTTCCGAAATTTCAAGGCCGGAGTTGGGGTTGAAGATGCAATCCGATCTCAAAACAAAAAATTGCATTGGAATCAGGAAGTACCAAGGCAACTTTTCCGCACTATTAGAAATCCCGAATCGAAAAAAGTCCGGAATCGACCCACCCTAATATCTACCAACAATTATGCTAACCATGTTTCTATTGGCTTGTTTATGCCTACACTACGTATACGTATTTTTCCGACTCTCTGTTGTAAATGTCTCAACCTTATCATAATTAGAGGCCGCTTCGCTGACAGCTTTCTATTTTACAGAGGACTCGCACGTAAGTGCAGTCAAATTTTCAAACGTGGGACTGCCTTCAAATGAGATTTTCAGCTTTTCCCTTATAATTGAAAACCGAGGGCAAAGAAAAGGTACATACTCAGAGTCGTCTATATACTCTGACAGCTGGAAATCCAGGTCTCCATGTTGTCTATCTATACACGAATATATGTCCGGTATCAGTCTGTGGATCTATCGTCCTTTGGATGATGTTTACCACCGCTGCTGCAATATTGTGTTGCTTTTGACTCTCTTCTCTCTTTTTGCTGAGGTAGATGTCCCTGATAAGTTATATAAATATTCATACGAATTTGTCTCCCTGGATGTCAATCGGCACCACACTGGCTAATATCTCAGCAGCGTCATTTGATATGGTTCGAAAAAGACTTATAACGCGTATTGTAGAAAGCCTATGAACTGCGTTATTTGCTGTGGCATTGATTTTGTGTCTAGCGCTTGTATCCATATTGAACTAGAACAGAGTTTAACTCAACTATTAAGAATCGTCAGTGGAAACACAAACAGCCTTTAGTTGCCATCACTCTAGATAAAGCATTTTATATTTTATTTGCTTTACATGCCGTGTTTTGTAAGTGATCCTTGGATTTAGATCTTAAGTGTACTATTGCACCAAGATAGTTCAACTGCAATCTCAGATTCTCCAATAATGAGCGATATCTTTCCTACAATTTTCCTGGATCTTATGAGAAAGACTTTTATCTTCTGCTCAGCCCGCTCTAGACTCACGCAAATCACCTAGTGAATTCGAGAGCCATTATGTGGTCGTAATGAAGTTCGGAACGTTGTTTTTCAGCCATTCTTGGTTCACTCGCGCTTTGTGAGATGGTGCTGAGTCTTTTTGAAACGTCCATGGTTTGCGACCGAAATGCTTGTTTGCCCACGGTTTCAAAGCATCCTCCACAACACTTTCCCGATAATATGTCGTATTTACTTTGATGCCAGGCTCGATGAAAATAATTGGAGAGCGCCCATCTGCGGTGACAGCGGCCCAAAACCATTATTTATGGCGGGTGCTGCCTCCTGGTGGCTAATCGATGACTTAGATTACCGTATGAACGGTCGGAAAAGTAAACCCTATCGTTTTGACAGTTTACGAATTGCTCAATTGGAAAAATTTTTTCGTCAGAAAACACAAAGTTCGGAATTTGACCGTTTTCGGCCAAGCCAAGCAACCGCTTCACTCTCTCAAGTCTTACTTGTTGCTGCTTCGGTGTGAGATCATGGGCCGTTTGGAACTTGTAAGGCTTGACCTTGAGCTCATTTTTCAATATGCGTCGGATACTGCGGTCAGATATTTTCAGTTCTTTAGCCATTTGATTGGCACTTCGTCGTGGATTTCGCTCAAGTCGCTTCTTCACTTTCTGAACCATCTCACGTGACGTTACAGTCTCTTGATGACCACCTCCATGGCGTTTTGCGATGCTACCAGCATCATTGTAACGACTGATCGTGCCATAAACAAACATTTTATTTACATTAAGGTGTTTCAGCTCACGAACAATTGCTGACTGTGATTTCTTCTTCTTCTTAATTGGCGTAGACACCGCTTACGCGATTATAGCCGAGTTAACGACAGCGCGCCAGTCGTTTCTTCTTTTCGCTACGTGGCGCCAATTGGATATTCCAAGCGAAGTCAGGTACTTCTCCACTTGGTCCTTCCAACGGAGTGGAGGTCTTCCTTTTCCTCTGCTTCCCCCGGCGGGTACTGCGTCGAATACTTTCAGAGCTGGAGTGTTTTCATCCATTCGGACAACATGACCTAGCCAGCGTAGCCGCTGCCTCTTAATTCGCTGAGCTATGTCAATGTTGTCGTATATCTCATGCAGCTCATCGTTCCATCGAATGCGTTATTCGCCGTGGCCAATGCGCAAAGAACCATTAATCTTTCGCAGAATTTTTCTCTCGAAAACTCGTAACGTCGACTCATCGGTTGTTGTCATCGCCCAAGCCTCTGCACCATACAGCAGGACGGGAATTATGAGTGACTTATAGAATTTGGCTTTTGTTCGTCGAGAGAGGATTTTACTTTTCAATTGCCTACTCAGTCCGAAGCAACTGTTGGCAAGAGCAATCCTGCGTTGGATTTCCAGGCTGACATTGTTGGTGGTGTTAATGCTGGTTCCTAAATAGACGAAATTATCTACAACTTCAAAGTTATGACTGTCAACAGTGACGTGAGAGCCAAGTCGCGAGTGCGACGACTGTTTGTTTGATGACAGGATATATTTCGTTTTGCCCTCGTTCACTATCAGACCCATTTTCTGTGCTTCCTTGTCCAGCCTGGAGAAAGCAGAACTAACGGCGCGGGTGTTGAGGCCGATGATATCAATATCGTCGGCATACGCCAGCAGCTGTACACTCTTATAGAAGATGGTACTTTCTCTGTTTAGTTCTGCAGCTCGAACTATTTTCTCCAAAAGCAGGTTGAAGAAGTCGCACGATAGGGAGTCGCCTTGTCTGAAGCAAAGCCGTATTAGTTTTGCGGGGATACAAAATTCAGACATCGCGGCATAAAGGCAGCTCCTTTTAGTGCTGTCGAAAGCAGCTTTGAAATCGACGAAGAGGTGGTGTGTGTTGATTCTCCTTTCACGGGTCTTTTCCAAGATTTGGCGCATGGTGAATATCTGGTCGGTTGTTGATTTGCCAGGTCTAAAGCCACACTGATAAGGTCCAATCAGTTTGTTGACGGTGGGCTTTAATCTTTCACACAATACGCTCGATAGAACCTTATATGCGATGTTGAGGAGGCTAATCCCACGGTAGTTGGCGCAGATTGTGGGGTCTCCTTATGGATTGGGCATAGCACACTTAAATTCCAATCGTTGGGCATGCTTTCGTCCGACCGTATATTACAAAGAAGCTGATGCATGCTCCTTATCAGTTCTTCGCCGCCGTGTTTGAATAGCTCGGCCGGCAATCCGTCGGGCCCTGCCGCTTTGTTGTTCTTTAGGCGGGCGACTGCTATTCGAACTTCTTCCTGGTCGGGCAATGGAACGTCTGCTCCATCGTCATCGATTGGGGAATCGGGTTCGCTTTCTCCTGGCGTTGTGCGTTTACAGCCATTCAGCAGGCTGGAGAAGTGTTCCCTCCATAATTTAAGTATGCTCTGGGCATCGGTCACTAGATCACCTTTGGGGGTTCTACAAGAGTATGCTCCGGTCTTGAAACCTTCTGTAAGCCACCGCATTTTTTTGTAGAATTTTCGAGCATTACCCCTGTCGGCCAACTCATCAAGCTCTTCGTACTCACGCATTTCAGCCTCTTTCTTTTTCTGTCTACAAATGCATCTCGCTTTGAAATGCCGTCTCACAGTTCCCTTATACCGAGTTGTTGACGAGTGCTCTCAGAGAGCAGGAGTGCAAGCCGAGTAGAAAATCGTTCGGCTGTCTGTTGTGATTGCAGCTTCTCGAAGTCGAAGCTTCCTTGTGTTTGTTGGCGTGCGTTTTTTGCTGCACCGAGGCGGGTGCGAATCTTGGCTGCAACAAGATAGTGGTCCGAGTCGATGTTAGGACCTCGGAGCGCACGCACATCTAAAACACTGGAGACGTGTCTTCCGTCTATCACAACATGATCAATCTGGTTGGTAGTTTTTCGATGCGGAGACAGCCAGGTAGCTTGATGAATCTTTTTATGCTGGAATCTAGTACTACAGATAACCATATTTCGGGCCCCTGCGAAGTCGATCAGCCTCAACCCATTTGGGGATGTTTCGTCGTGGAGGCTGAATTTACCGACCGTAATGCCAAATATACCTTCTTTGCCCACCCTGGCGTTACAGTCGCCAAGCACGATTTTGACGCTCATAAAAGACATCTTTGGTCACATCGTCCTTCTCTTCCGTAGGGGCGTGGGCGCAAATCAGCGATATGTTGAAGAACCTCGCTTTGATGCGGATTGTGGCTAGACGTTCATTCACCGGAGTTAATGATAGTATTCGGCGACGGAGTCTCTCTCCCACCACGAATCCAACACCAAACTTGCGCTCCTTTATATGGACACTGTAGTAAATGTCACAAGGACCTACTCGTCTCTGTCCTTGTCCCCTCCATCGCATTTCTTGGACGGCGGTGATGTCAGCCTTTATTTTCGCGAGGACATCAACCAGCTGGGCAGCGGCACCTTCCCAATTAAGGTTCCGGACATTCCAGGTGCATGCCCTCAAATCGTAGTCCTTATTTCGTTTGCTGTGGTCGTCATGAAAAGAGGGGTCTCTCATCCGAGGCTTGTTGCTATCTTTCATTGGGGGTGTTTTTTTACGTGGCGGGTCCCAAACCAGCGCACAACCCTATGTAGGGGATACATTAGCTCGCATTAGCTCGCCTTCGAACGGATGTTCTTAGGCTACCTAGAGGATACTTGGTCAAAGACCGGAAGTAGTGAGCTGCTTGAGCCATGTGTAAAAGAATCGTTTCTGGCCACTCCCAAGTGAATGGCGATCAGAGAACTTTCCTCACTTGCGTGAACTTCTACACATGACTCCATCCTCCGATTGACTGACTGTGATTTACCAGCTAAATATAAAGCAATCGCACTATTACGTTTGAATTCCATCGCTGATCACTTTTTTTGCGTTCACTTTTGGCAAAACGCTTTTATACACTTATGAACATTGCTCCGAACTGTCATTCAGCAAACTTATAAACAGCTGATTCCAGTGCGCCAGCTGCGCGAACGGACTGAAGTTAGTTACACTTCGAGTGTCGGACCCTGTAATGAGAAAATGTAAATAATATAATGTAAATAATAATATAATTGCAACAGCGCCAGTGTGCAGTAACCATTAATATTAATAAAATAACTTTATTTAATAATTTAAAATTTGTTGCTGATATTTCTTTTGCTTTTTAATTTGACGCAAAAGTTAAAAAAAAAAATTATATAAAAAATAATAGTCTCACACGGTTTAAAAATTACGGTTTTCAGTTGCTACAAAGAGCTGACGTGGCTTTTCAAACTAATGGAGAATTTACTTTCACTATAAATCAATAATTAGAAAAAGGAATCAAACAGATTTTTAAAAAATGTTAAAATAAAATGACGAAAGTGATGTAAATGGAGCCAATACCCAAAACATAGATCACAGTTAATCGCTTAGAAGCTTAAAGTTACATTTCAAGTTTAGAGGGTTACTTAAGACTAAAACTTATTAACTAACTCTACAGCGAACTCTCGATAAACAACAGTGAGTTAGCTGTTTTGTTTTTTTTATTTGTGTGTGTTTAATGAAGTGAAAAGTTCTTCATAAATTTTCAGTAATGGCATTTCTTCAAGCAAAATCATCTCCTCAATTTCTGAACACACACAAATAGACTCCAAGTAGTGGGAATGGATAAGAAAAGAAACCTGCAAACCTCTTTTCAATATTGCAACTCTGTTAAAGCTACCGTTGAAAGACTGCCGACATAAGAGAAATATGTGACAAGGTTCAGTAAAACAAAAGGCGAATATAAAATTTTGTATGTTAAATGGGGTAACCAAAAACGAATTATTTTAACCCTAACTTGGGCACCAACTTTTTACTACGATTTCGGGCACTATTTACATTTGTAAATACGTACATTTTTATATGTTATTTTAGAGAGAAGTTGATATTCTGTAAAAATCTAATAATTAGAGAGAGAAAGAGAGTAATTTTTAAGAATAATATTTGTCTTGCTGGACACATGCTATTTTATTCCAAACAAAAGTGTCTCTTTTAGAGTAAATTTTGTGTGTTTTTTGCATTCTATATTTGGAATAACGGTAATAGTTTTTTTGCAAATACAAATGTACTACTGAATTCGGTTGTTAAACTTTTATAGCGTATCATTTTGAAATTGTGTATGCATTGAGCAACAGGTGTTTAGTGAAAATGGCAACTAACAATAGTAGTAAATTTAAAGCGTTGAGTGCTTCATCAGTGTCCCGGTAAGTATTTTATGATATAACTAAAATATAACTACGTATGTTTAAGATATCCCAGGCTTCCATATGATATGCAAACAAAGTATTTTGAAAATCTGGTTAATGAAATGGAGTCCGAGGATGAGGAAATGATAACGGACAATGCTCTGAGTGCTGTACCTGATGAAGATGATATGCAATTAGAAGTTATCGAATTAAATGACAATGCTTCTGATACAGAAATGGTGGCACATCCAGTGGAACTGGGTCACGGAGGTGACTCGGAAAATGATTTGGAGTCTGATGATGAAATGGAAGCAGTAGATATGCCAACCATTGATGAAGAAAGCTATTTTCTTGGTAAAGACGGGACCAAATGGAAAAGAAGCCCGCCTGGGTTTCAGCGCTTTCGGCAGCAAAACATATTCCGTGAAAGTCGTTTTATAGGTCCCAATCCAAACACTAAAAATATGAGCCTATTTGACACATTTCACGCTATAATGCATCCGACAATACAGACAATTGTTTGCCGAAATACGAACAAAAGAGGCAAGGCTGAGTACGAAAAACTAGAAGCGAGTGAAAGCGCTAGCAGTGCAAGGTAAGTTAACATTATAATTATTATGACCTTTCTATCCGCATGCAGAAATATGTTTGACATCATCTTTAGAAAATATATTTGGGAAGATGTATCAGAAGAGGAGCTTAACACATTCTATGGTATACTAATAGGTATTGGTAGTCATAATGCCAGCAATGAGAAACTTGAAGCACTTTGGCAAAAAAATGCATTTCCTTTGTATCGGGCAGCTATGTCAGCGAAACGTTTCAAACTAATTTTAAGATTTATTCGTTTTGATCAACAAAATACTAGAGAGCAGCGATCTTTAACAGACAAAGCTGCACCAATTTCCGAAATTTTCGAAATGCTTAACGCCAATTTGCGCCAAAACTACAGACCACGCGAAAATATAACTGTAGATGAACAGCTCTTTCCTATTAGAGGCCGAACCAAGTTCACGCAGTATGTTCCATCCAAGCCAGCCAAATACGGCATAAAGCTATGGTGGGTATGTGATGCGAAATCATACTACCCTCTGACTGGTCAAATTTATACTGGTAAATCGGGCAGTGACAGAGAAAAAAACCAAGGAGAAAGAGTGGTTAAAGATTTGGTTGAACAGTACAAAAATACTGGAAGAAATGTTACATGCGACAACTTCTTTACAAGTCTTCCACTTGCAGATGCACTTGCAAGCTGGAAATTGTCTTTGGTTGGAACCATGAAAAAAAAACAAAGCATGCTTGCCCTCGGAGTTCAAGCCCTCCCCGCAAAGGTTGGAACATTCGAGCATATTTGGATATGGAGAAAACAAGACAATTTGCTCCTATGTTCCCAAAAAGAACAAACCCGTTGTTTTACTTTCAACAATGCCATGTGACGACACCATCTCGGGTATAAAGCAAAAACCCAATGTTATTTTATTTTACAACGAGACGAAAGGAGGTGTTGACGTAATGGATCATATGCTACGGCAGTATTCCACAAAACGCAAAACACATCGTTGGCCACTTGCTCTATTTTATAATATTCTGGACATTTCAGCACTTGCGACCTATGTATATAATATATACAGAAAATTTTCCATCACAATTTGTATCCCGAAATGGTAATTATTTTTCATAACATTTGTAGTAAATAGGAACGTTTTATATTTGTACTATTCATCAAAACAGGTGGACGTCGTTTGTTTTTACAGCAATTAGCAGAACAACTTTGTATGCCAACAATTTTGAAAAGATCCCAGATTCCTCGTGTCATTTCATATTTTCCAACAAAGAGTGCAATTGAGTGCATTGTTGGTGTACCTATTCATGCATTGCATAGCGAAAGGAATTATGATTTTGTCCCAGACGAAGATGATCGTGGGCATTCGAAAATAAAAGGTGCTTGCTATATGTGCTATCAAGAAAAAGGCAAAAGGAAGCGTTCAACACGCAAAGTTTGTGGCCAGTGCAAAAAACCGGTTTGCATCGAACACAGCAAAGTGCAAACAAAATGCAATCTATGTATAAACAACTAAATTTGCAATTTCATATGTATTCGTTATTTTTTTATTTATAAGCACATAATTTAATAAATAAATAAATTGTATTGTTTTAAAAACGCAAAAACAAAAAATATTTACATATAAAAACATCAAAAAATAGTCACTGAGTCCGAATCGTAATTCTATAGGACCGAAAATGTGAAAATAAGAGCTATTTTAAAAATCGAATATTTACATATGTAAATAGTGACCAAGTTAGGGTTAAACGATAAGCAAACTTTTGAGATGCTCTCTTTATAAACAAAAAGGTTCATTGACATACATATATACATATGTGGTATGCAAATAAAGTTTCAAACTTTAATTGATTGATCACAAAGGCTTCGCCATTGTCATTCCTTTCTTCCCCAGCTTCCCTTTGTTATCTCTCTAGTTTGGATTTTTGATTGTTCTTTTTGGGTAGCAGGTGTTTAATTGGGTGATTAGATCCAGGTGGCCGGATTTTCGTGAAAGTCGCAAAAATGTATGAGATTAAGATTGAATCACAAAGTTGAATGTAAAGTGATAACAGATATTTGAATTACAATTAAATACACGCAAAAATAGAACTTAAGTTGTAATACTGTTTACTAATACTCTTTGAATTTTAAAGAGCGCTGAAAATTAGATTTAGAATATTAATAGGAAAAATGTATAATAATTTTAAATCAAATTTTTATAATTAGTGATATATCCTCCAAATATGATCCTTCAACTGACTATCGCTTTTTTTATTCTAACTATTTGGACACAGTGATATTCTCATGTCGATTAGATGATCGGGTTCTACATACAGTATGTATAATATATATAATAATTTAAAAGTCATCGAAATATGACGACAAATAAAAACAGAGTCATAAGGTAAATTGTTTAAATTTGCACTATAAAAAGGCAGTTATAAGCTGAGTAGCTTTTAAATTTAACATGTTAAGGAATTTGCGTTACATGAAATGCAAAAATTTAAATTTGGCCCTCCTAAACAGTTAATTTAATAAAAAGCTTATTTCACTAGAAACAAAAAGTCATAAAATATTTTCCACGAAAAACATTCACAGCAGCTATTCAACACTGCTCAAAAAGTTGAAACACAATAAGAAAGAGCAAAAAAATATTAAAGAGAGGTGTGCAGTGCAAAAAGCAACAAACTCAGCGGTATTAAATGCAGTCAGCCAGCGAAACTGTGAAACCTCTCTTTTATACCAAACCAAATGGATGGTTGCAAAGTCGGACGTTAGGTCCTTGCTTAATTTTTCATCAACTGAAGCATGTGGCAGCCAAGCCCGAAGAAAAACAATAACTTTACGCTGATTGAAATTTCAGAACGGCGTAAAAATTTAACGAGCTAACGTTCGAAAGTGGCGTGGAAAATCGCCGATTTCGCTTGTCATGCCAACGCCATTAATGACACATTCAAGTTCATTTTTTATATATACTTGTACATATACATTGTGATAAAAAAGTAAAAATTTAGTGTAATTTAAGTTCCCTAGGTAAATAATAAAAAAAAGTTGGTAGGATTGTCTATCAAATTTGTCCCAAATTTGGCATTTCTAACCAAATTTCGTACGCGGAATCGTTGCAAATGCTGGAAATGTTTACGTTAATTCAGATTTATCAAAACCATAAGCCTACAAGTAGGACAAAGCCTTCAAAGACGATAGAGATATCGTTGTAGATATGCTGAGTAGCACTGAACGCATAACACTAGGTGATGCTAAACCCGATTCCTCAATCGATTACGACGGAGCGGTCGTTCCTTTGTAGAATATGGTCGGACGAAAGAATGCCCGACGATTAGGATTTAAGTGTGCTCTGCTTAACCCACAAAAGGGAGACCCCCCAATATGTGCCAACTACCGTGGGTTAAGCCTCCCCAATGTTCCAAATAAGGTTCTATCAAGCATAATATGTGAAAGACTGAAGCCCATCTTCAACAAAATGATTGGACTTTATCAATGTGGCTTTAGACCTGGAAAACTAAAAGCACACCATGCGTCAAATCAAGCAAAAGACACATGAAAAAAAAAACAAAGACACGCATCACTTTTTCGCCGATTTCAAAGCTGCTTTTCACAGCACGAAAAGGAGCTACCTTTATGCAGCGATGTCTGAATTTGGTATCCCCGCAAAACTAATATGGCTGTGTTAACTGACGTTGAGCAACATTAAAACCTCCGCCAGGAGCGGGAACGATCTCTCCTAGTCGTTTGGTACTAAATGGGGTTTCAGACAAAGCGATTCCCTTTCGTGCGAATTCTTCAATCTAATCTTGGAGAAAATAATTCGAGCTGCTCAACTAAAAAGAGAAGGTACCATCTTCTATAAAAGTGTAGAGCTGCTGGCGTTGGCCGATAATATTGAAATCATGGGCCTCAACAACTGGGTCTGGTAATGAAAGAGGACAAAACGAAATATCTCCGTCATCAAACAAAAAGTCGTCGCACTCGCATCTTGGCACCCGCGTCACTGTTTTAGGTTATAACTTCGAAGTCGTAGTTATAACTTTATTCTAATTTCACCACCTCTTGTCACTTCAGGAACCTGAAAGGCAGAAAGAGTTTTATTAAAAGTAGAAAAAGTATTAATTTCCGCTAAAATTTATTTTGATACTGCACTGTATGCTGAAGAGATCCGATTTAAACAATTTGTTTGCAGTTTGAACGGTATTTTTAGGCCATAATCCATGCAAATTTCGTGAAGATATCTCGTCAAAAGAAAAAATTTTTATAGACCTTAGCACGAAGAGCTGGACGGAGAGACAGAGGGACACGTCTAAATCGACTTATGCTCTTAATCTAGTTCATTTTTAATACATATATATGTATTAGGAGTGATTCAAAAAAATTTTTTTTTTTTTTTCAATCGGTACTCGCACAAATAGGTTCCTAGACACCTCTAAGAAAGCCTCTCCAAATATGAGTTTTTAATTGTAACGGGAAGGTCCTCCGCCTAACGGTTTTCTATTTTTTCTTATTATCAGATAGAAAAATTTATATCTCGCTTCCAACTACTTGAAAAAATATCTTGTTAATTGGGTTTTCTAAGAAATTGAATGCTCTAAAATATGGTAAATTTTTTTGATCCACCCTAATATGCATTGATGTTTGACGATGAATATCTCGTAAACGCTTAACTTAATCGAAAAATCATATAAGACCATTTTTATAGAGCAGTAAATTTCCTACAAAACTATGTGTTTCATCATTCATAATAATTTTTTTTCATTGAGTTATAAAATTCATAAGAAATACAAAATTTTTCCAAAAATAGTCAAATTTCAACCGTTAATATCTTTTAAACGGTTGGGTTTACGAAAAAATCATAAGAGACCATATTTTAGAGCATTCAATTTCCTACAAAACCTAATTAACAAGATATTTTTTCAAGTAGTTGGAAGCGAGATATAAATTTTTCTATCTGATAATAAGAAAAAATAGAAAACCGTTAGGCGGAGGACCTTCCCGTTACAATTAAAAACTCATATTTGGAGAGGCTTTCTTAGAGGTGTCTAGGAACCTATTTTTGCGAGTACCGATTGAAAAAAAAAAAAAATTTTTTTTGAATCACCCCAATATATATATATAGAGATTGGGAGCGTAATAAA
>NC_052500.1:56891195-56905969 GCF_016617805.1 Bactrocera tryoni | reverse complement strand
TGATGACTAGCTTTCATATTCGACAGACGCGACTCGATATTTCCAAATATAAAAATATCCTTGTTTTATAAGAATAGATGACATTAATAGCAGAATATAATTTGTTATCGACATATTTTATTTTGGGAATAAAATATTAGTTGCCTTTCACATAAAATGTGTTAATACCAGTATATTAAATTCTCTGTTTTAGTTCAAAATATCAATTTTGATATCAGTTATAAATTAGAGACAAAGATAATATGAATAACCTTGCGCACAAATAAAACGTTGTGGGAAAATATCTACCTTATCATTCTATGCTAACCTTCCTTTCTATTGGCTTGTTTTATGCACACTACACCATGTATTTGATATTTTCCAAATAAAATAGTGGCCATCCTTATTATAATTAGGAGCACGCTTCGCTGACATTTCTATTTTACAGATGACTCGCACGTAAGTGCAGTCAAATTTTCGAACGTGGGACTACCTCCAAGTTAGATTTTCAGATTTTGTGCAGAAGAAAAAGCAACAAACTCAGCGGTATTAAATGCAGTCAACCAGCGAAACTGTGAAACCTCTCGCTTATACCAAACCAAATGGATGATTGCAAAGTCAAACGTTCGGTATTTGCTTAATTTTCCATCAACTGACAGCATGTGGCAAGGAAAACAATAACTATACGCCAATTGAAATTTCAGAACGGCGTAAAAATTTAACGAGCTAACGTTCGAAAGTGGCGTGGAAAATCGCCGATTTTGCTAGCCATGCCAACGCCAACGCCATTAATGACACATTCAAGTTCATGTTTTATATATACTTGCACAATATGCATTGTGACAAAAAAGCAAAAAAAATATATTAATTTAAATTCCCTAGGTAAATAATAAAAAAAAGACCAAGAAGGGCTAAGTTCCTGTGTCACCGAACATTTTATACTCTTTCGCATGATGAGAGTGATAAAAGATTTACATATTTTTTATTTTTGCTGTAAAATTAATGAGATTAGATCAATTTTGTGTACTTTGAGTATTGAATTGTATTTTCATTTCCTAATTGTATATAATGGCTTGTCAAAAAAGTCTTGCGGTATTTTTATTGAATTTTTTTTTTTTTATTGAAATTGAAATTAATTTTTGATGACTCATGCCCAGCTCTTGACCGATGCTACGGCTGCTGCTATGCCGGTCTCTTTCGATCAATTCAGCGATTTTATCGCAATTTTCGACGACAGGCCTTCCGGAGCGTGGCGCATCTTCGACCACCTCTACACCAGAACGAAAACGTTGAAACCATCGTTGTGCGGTGGAAATGGAAACTGTATCGATCTTATCATATTTGCCTTTATCGTAGTAGTACTGTAAAATATGCCGTATTTTCTCTTTAGTTTGCTCCATGTTTGCGACGCTATAACTCACGAACGACTTAAAACAAACGACAATCAATCAAACACGTGTTAGCGTGAAATGATCTTTCCACAAAGGTATAGCATGACCCGATGCGACGAATAAAACTAGAACTACGCGCTTTCAGTGCCAACTAGCGAAAATACCGCAAGACTTTTTTGACAACCTATTATTATACAAAGAAGGCATCAGATGGAATTCAAAATAGCGTTATATTGGAAGAAGGCTTGGTTGTGAACCGATTTCACCCATACTTTGTACATGTCATCAGGGTGTTAAGAAAATATTATATATCGATTTTCATTGAAATCGGTAGAGTAGATCCTGAGATATGGTTTTTGGTCCATAAGTGGGCGACGCCACGCCCATTTTCAATTTAAAAAAAAAAGCCTGGGTGCAGCTTCCTTCTGCCATTTCTTCCGCAAAATTTAGTGTTTCGGACGTTTTTTGTTAGTCGGTTAACGCACTTTTAGTGATTTTCAACATAACCTTTGTATGGGAGGTGGGCGCGATTATTATCCGATTTCTTCCATTTTTGAACTGTGTATGGAAATGCCTGAAGGAAACGGCTCTACAGAGTTTGGTTGACATAGCTATAGTAGTTTCCGAGATATGTACAAAAAATTTAGTAGGGGGCGGGGCCACGCCCACTTTTCCAAAAAAATTACGTCCAGATATGCCCCTCTCTAATGCGATCCTTTGTGCCAAATTTCACTTTAATATCTTTATTTATGGCTTAGTTATGACACTTTATAGGTTTTCGGTTTCCGCAATTTGGTGGGCGTGGCAGTGGGCCGATTTTGCCCATCTTCGAACCTAACCTTTTTATGGAGCCAAGGAATACGTGTACAAAGTTTCAACATGATATCTCAATTTTTACTCAAGTTACAGCTTGCACGGACGGACGGACGGACAGACGGACGGACGGACTGACAGACATCCGGATTTCGACTCTACTCGTCGCCCTGATCACTTTGGTATATATAACCCTATATCTGACTCTTTTAGTTTTAGGACTTACAAACAACCGTGCTATGTGAACAAAACTATAATATCCTCGTTAGCTGGCATTGTTGGGTGCGAGTATAAAAATGTATTTTGCTAAGTTAGTAGGATTGTCCATCAAATTTGTCTAAAATTTTTCATTTCTAACCAAATTTCGTAAGCGGAATCGTTGCAAATGCTTGAAATGTTTACGTTAATTCAGATTTATCAAAACCATAAGCCTACAAGTGGGACAAAGCCTTCTAAGACGATAGTGATATCATTGTAGACAATAGTACTGAACGCATAACACCAGGCGATGGTAAACCCGATTCTCCAATCGATTACGACGGAGCGGTCGTTCTTTGTAGAATATGGTCGGACGAAAGCATGCCCGACGATTAGGATTTAAGTGTACTTTGCTCAACCCACAAATGGGAGACCCCACAATCTGTGCCAACTACCGTGGGTTAAGCCTCCCCAACATTCCAAATAACGTTCTATCAAGCTTATTATGTGAAAGACTGAAGCCCATCGTCAACGAAATGATTGGACCTTATCAATGTGGCTTTAGACCTGGAAAATTAAAAACTCACCAGTTATTAACCATGCGTCAAGTCCTGGAAAAAACACACGAAAAAAAACAAAGACAAGCATCACTTTTTCGCCGATTTCAAAACTGCTTTTCGCAGCACGAAAAGGAGCTGCCTTTATGCCGCGATGTCTGAATTTGGTATCCCCGCAAAACTACGGCTACGTAAATTGACGGTGAAAAACACTAAAACGTCCGCCAGGAGCGGGAAGGATCTCTCCTAGCCGTTTGGTGCTAAATGAGGTTTCAGGCAAGGCGACTCCCTTTCGTGCGAATTCTTCAATCTAATCTTGGAGAAAATAATTCGAACTGCTTAGCTAAATAGAGAAGGTACCATCTTCTAAAAAATTGTACAGCTGCTGGCGTATGCCGATGATATTGATATCATCGGTCTCAACACCCGCGCCGTTAGTTCTGCTTTCTCCAGACTGGACAATGAAGAAAAACAAATGAGTCTGGCAGTGAATGAGAGCAAGACGAAATATCTCCGTCATCAAACAAAAAGTCGTCGCACTCGCATCTTGGCTCCCGTGTCACTGTTGATTTATTCTAATTTCATTACTTCTTGTCATTTCAGGAACCTGAAAGGCAGAAAGAGTTTATTAAAAGTAGAAAAAATATTAATTTCCGCTATAAAGCCGACATAAATACAAAAGATCTCTTACAAGAACTTCATTTTGATACTTCATTGTATGCTGAAGTGATCCGATTTAAACAATTTATTTGCAGTTTGAACCATTATTTTAGGCCATAATCCATGCCAAATTTCGTGACGATATCTCGTCAAAAAATTTGTATAGACCAACGCACGAAGAGCTGGACGGAGAGACAGAGGGACACGGCTAAATCGACTATGCTCTTCATGCTGTTCATTTTTATTACATATATATGTATTAGGGTGATTCAAAAAAATTTTTTTTTTTTTTTCAATCGGTACTCGCAAAAATAGGTTCCTAGACACCTCTAAGAAAGCCTCTCCAAATATGAGTTTTTAATTGTAACGGGAAGGTCCTCCGCCTAACGGTTTTCTAATTTTTCTTATTATCAGATAGAAAAATTTATATCTCGCTTCCAACTACTTGAAAAAATATCTTGTTAATTAGGTTTTGTAGGAAATTGAATGCTCTAAAATATGGTCTCCTATGATTTTTTCGTAAACCCAACCGTTTAAAAGATATTAACGGTTGAAATTTGACTATTTTTGGAAAATTTTTTTATTTCTTATGAATTTTATAACTCAATGAAAAAAAATTATTATGAATAGATTTTTGGAGAGGCTTTCTAAGAGGTGTCTAGGAACCTATTTTTCAGAGTACCAAACGAAAAAAAAAATTTTTTTTTTGATCCACCCTAATATGCATTGATGTTTGACGATGAATATCTCGTAAACGCTTAACTTAATCGAAATATCATCGTAGACCATTTTTATAGAGCAGTAAATTTCCTACAAAACTATGTGTTTCATCATTCATAATAATTTTTTTTCATTGAGTTATAAAATTAATAAGAAATAAAGAATTTTTCCAAAAATAGTCAAATTTCAACCGTTAATATCTTTTAAACGGTTGGGTTTACGAAAAAATCATTGGAGACTATATTTTAGAGCATTCAATTTCCTACAAAACCTAATTAACAAGATATTTTTTCAAGTAGTTGGAAGCGAGATACAAATTTTTCTATCTGATAATAAGAAAAAATAGAAAACCGTTAGGCGGAGGACCTTCCCGTTACAATTTTTGCGAGTACCAATTGAAAAAAAAAAAATTTTGAATCACTCCTAATATATATATATATATATATATATGTATATACGACTCAGTCCGTTTTTTACGCGACCTCTTTTTACGCTATTTCACTTAACGTGGTTATTTTTGCAGCGCAAATTCGCCTTTTTACGCAAATTCTCACTTTAAGCGCGATTGCTTTTATTCGTTTTTGCTTGGTCTTAAACTTTGCAGCAGAACGTGCACGAATTTTCAAAAGAATTGAGTGTATGCGCCGTTAATATATAAAGAAATAAGCGTCAGAATTTATTGGGTCCTAAAAAGAAGCATTCAACACAAAATTAACTGGAACTTATGGTGAACAAACTCAGCTCTGGAGGACGCTTAAGTCAATCAGAACATCATTCCATAGTTCTTTCATAGTTCTAATTCTAGTGGATATCAGTGCTGACCATCAAAATAAGCGGCTAAAAATAATTTAAACTACGAATAATGACAGTGATTAAAAACAGCATTCAACCGGACTTTCAATAAATCTACCTATTTTCTACTTGCTTTTCCTTTTTATATATGGTTTTTGTTTTGAATTTTTATTTTGTTATGAATGAAACAAATCATAAGTCTGAAATTTGAAACTTATTGTATTGCTTTTGAATATTTTTTGCGCGTATATTTTGTTATACGCGATATTTTACTATATTCGGATCCAATTCGTCCAGTTAATATTGGAAAACTAATTTTTATTTTTATTTATTACATGATTTTTTTTACGCGATTAATTGTAGAACCGGAAAATCTTTTTTGGATATAAAAACAAATAGTTACATTTACTACAGCTTCAATTGCAACACCTCAACGATATTTTAATTGTAGACAACGTTTCTTTTCCCACTTTTATGTTTAATTGCGTAAATGTACTTTTTGTTTCAAAAGGTTTGGTACGGCCTTTTTGTCTTAATGAGGCAGACCAAAAATTAGAACAAGAATTTGCTAACTACAGTGATGTAATAAATGCACCAAATAAGGTAAAGGATGAAATTTACAAAAATATTAAATTTTATATCCTTATGAAAATGTTTTTAACCTAAAATGCTGACTAAGCGACTACTAAATTTTAGTCTTCGTACTGCCAATCCTTTTTAATTTAACTTTCATCTTTAGGAGATTTCAGTGGCCGCTTTCTGACGTGGTCACTGAAGCCTACCATGTCCGTGAAGGCTGTATGCATTCTGTTTCTGAAAACCTTTGATGAACCCTTGTAAATTTTGTTGGCTTTATTATTGTTCATATACCGTAAAGTTGAATTATATAACGCTCAGTGGCTATGAATATGAGTATAGAAAATGCTTTACAAAACAATTAACAGAATTTCTTTTAAGTAGTGATTTGTGATTTTTCTACTTAAAATTTTTATCATTAAATGCATAATTTTAGTGGTGATGATTATTGGCTTCTGAAAATGTCTAAATATTACTATTCACGGAAGGAAAACGCGCTGACGATGACAGAAGTCGATATATAATCGATGTTTATACTTTTCTATAAACGTTCTACCACCGACCTCCGAATTTAGCACAGATGAATTTTATTAGCTCTATGATTTATTCAACAAATGATCGAAAAGTATGCATTTCTCAATGCTAGTGATTGTTTATCAGTCTCGTAAGTTGATGTCGCTAAGTGAATGGAGCTGTAACATTCTGAAAACTAGCGAAATCTAGCAACATCGGCAGGGATAAATTTAACAGAAAGACCACGCAAAAATCTTAATCACGTTATTTTTAATAGACTTATTTTTTTAGTAATTACCTTACTCGACACTACTTTAAAAATTTTTTTGGCAGCTAAAACGAGTGTGCTCAAAAATGAAATGCTGTGGAAAACTAAACTCAATCCAACAGCACCATAGACAGGCGTTGCAACCCGCTGTCAGTTATAACTTTGGTGCGAACTTTTCAAAGAGCAGAAAGGCGTTACGACGCAAACAGCTAATTTCCTGTTTTTTTTACTTTTCCAAGGATGAGTACTTTTTGCAAAGGCTTAAAAATGCCTTTAGAGTGAAGGAATGTGAACTTGTATAACTTTAAGTGGTTTAAATTTTCAGCCAACACAGTAGATGTTTGGTACATGTGTTCGAACTTTTTGTTGTTATACTCTTTATACGTACGTATACTAAACTCGTGAACTTTAATTCTCCTTCATTGCATATTCTTTGTTCAATACCACTTTTTATTCGAATTGCCGAACAGCTATCGCAATATTGATGCAACAATGTATTAAATTGTAGAAAAAATGTTACAAATCGGCGTAAAGGATGAAGGAGTGCGGAACAAAATAGTTAGAAATATAAGTACCTATTTATATGTCGGGTGGTACGTAAAGGAGTTCTTTCTTTTTTTTCATTTTAAATTGAGAATGGTTCGTTGTTTAATATTTAGACAAACAGCCAGAATACTATGTTCACTCTCCAAACAGAGTTTTACTTTTTGTCAAAGAGCAACAATGGAAAATTTAACGGAATATTATTATATATAGGAAGAATGCTTCTACTCTATCTGGTGGTTGAATAGTGACATCGTAGCGAGAGCAACACATCCTGTAAGAATTATACATTTTCGTCTTATTTGACATCATCGCTCTAGTTTTTCTTTTCAATTATTAAGAATAGGATTTTTAAGCAATTATGACCGATTTACCGTCACGGCAAATGAAAGAAATGGTCATTGAGATAAGTGATAATCCAGAATTAAAAAAGAAAATAAATAAAAAACTAATTTGGCCTGGCTGAATATAAATAGAGGGCGGATGCAAGTGGTACTCACAAATGAGTCCAAGTAGAAAAAAATATTTTGTGCTGCAACTATAACTTTTTATTTGAAGTGCGCCAGCTGGATAGGCAATGTAATAATATGGCGGCCCCCATACTTTACAACTAAGGTTATTCACTTCAACTACCTGCGATTTCATTGAGCAACAGTACTTTTCGTTAAAACCTATTTCAAACAGTGATACTGCGTGGATCAGAAATGCTCTTCCACATTGCATCCTCTGAAGATCGTGAGGAAGACTTCCACTGTGTTGGAAACATCAAGTGGAGAAGGCTACACTAGTAATCTCCAAACTGTGTCAAAAGGAAGAACGCTTGGCGCGCTGTAGTAAACTCGGCTATAATCGCGAAAGCGGTGCATTCGCCAATAAAGAAAAAGTTACCGTTAATCTCTCTTGCAAACCGTGTAGATTTCTAATTCTGCTGAGGCTGGCAATCATATGCCAAACAAAATATCATTTTTGCTTTGTCTGGATATCGCCCTTCCCACATAATCAAACACTCTTTCATAAATTTTGTAATACATTTGTATCCAAAAGAAATTAAATAAAAATATTATATAATTGGAAATAAAAGGACGTTTAATAGGTTTTAAGGATTTAATATAAGTTTTATTTTTCCTTTAAATTTTGCAATGTCCTTGAGGTTTTGTTTGTAGCAAACATTCGCTGTAATTTAAAACATTTCGGTAAGTCATTAAACTTTCAGTTCCTCTATTTCCATTTTAAATTCTTACTTCTTGAAAATTTTACGAATAAGAAAGGAAATTGGAGAAAGGACTTCATTTAAATTAGAAAAGTTTCTTGAACAATTGTCGCCATTGCGCAGAGAGTAGTCCTTGTTGCCTTTGCAGTTGCAAACCGATTCATTTCAAACTTTGTACACATTTTTGACATATAAAATACTGCACGCCAATGTTCAGTAAAGTTTTTTTTTACATTAAGGGTGCTTTCCACCCACAAAAGGTGGCATTTTTTGTGAAAAATAAGAGTTTACACTTTAAATGGACGTCAAAAATTTTTAAATAAAATAAATGTTAGAGAGTGTTACGGAAAGTTTTTTATTTTCGCATAATTTCCAGACGAGTTATGATCAAGCCAAAAATATTCATCATCATCAAAACGTACGAAAGGTCCCAATAAAATTACTCAATCTATATTTAAGAATTAAATTCACAAAAAAGTGTTTTTTTTTTTTCCTTGCAACCCTAACCCCTCCCTTAAATAACTCTAAAGTCCATGCAACTGAACTTGTTTATTTTCAATGCTCCCAGAAGTGAGTGTATCGGCATCCATGCCGATGCCAGCGTGCGACATTTTCTATTACCTGCAAAGTGGCAGCTGTTAAAATTCGCTTCTGCAACACGATAAAATGACGAATGAATGTGCGCTTTCATTGCACTTCCTGTGTGAACATTAACACTCCTTCGTGGAAATAAGTGCGCAATCGCTAAATTATAAAATTAAGTGAAAGTATAATATAATTTAATGCACAAAATATGCAATATCGATCCACATATTACCCGGCTTCCAAGCATTACATATTATTATTATTATTTGTCTAGACCGAATTTGGAGTTTCAATTTCTTTGTTTTCTTTATAGACCCGTTTTATGAATTTAGATTTGATTGAATTTAGGTAGATCTCATTTTAGTTAATTGGGTTGATATATTTCGGAAAAGGTTTTCAACACCTGAAAGTATTTCCACACCTACAATTTTCTGTTACAAACTTGCTTATCCCATCCTTACTTGTTAAACTACATACATAAAATTCATTTTAATTTTCAAACCAGTATTTTAATTTTAAATATATTTTCGGAAATAATTGATTGTCTTACGTCTTCATTAATATTTCGCTGGTACGTAACAACAAATAATATTCTCATCATTATACGCATCTTAAACAACAAAAAGTGGCCGAACCCAAAGAGCTATATGCGAACAGCAATTAGTATATTCATGTAAAGTGAAATCCAAGGCCTTCAAGGGAATGAATATTTTCTTAAATTCCATACGCAAATTCACATTCAAAGCAACTTATTTCATGGTATACTTTCCTATTTCTTTATTCCCCTTTTTACGTTTCACTCATTAAAAATTCTAATTCTGAATTATCAAACGCCTGTATCCTTATACTCTGAAGGGTTTGTAGCGAGCACCAAACAATAGAACTAGGATTTTATCAAAGCCGACTCCAGAAGGTAAAATTAACCAAGGTAAATGTTTATGTGGGGTGGATGGAGTCGTGTGTAGAAGCTCACGCAAGTGAGGAAAGTTCTCCGATCGCCATTCACTTGGGAGTGACCAGAAACGATTCTTTTACATGTGGCTCAAGCAGCTAGCGACTTCCGGTTTAGACCAAGTATACTCTGGGTAGCCTAAGAACATCCGTTTGAAGGCGAGCTAAAGTGAGAAGATGAAATATCCCCTACACAGGGTTGTGCGCTGGGCTTGGGACCCGTCACGTTAAAAACGCCCCGCATGAAAAGATACCAACTGCCTCGGATGACAGACCCCCCTTTTGATGAAGACCACAGCAAACGAACAAGGATTATGAAGGTGCCGCTGCCCAGCTGGTTGATGTCCTCATAAAAATAAAGGCTGACATCATCGCCGTCCAAGAAATGCGATGGACGGGACAAGGACTGAGACGAGTAGGTCCTTGTGGCATTTACTACAGTGGCCATATGAAGGAGCGGAAACTTGTTGTGGGATTCGCGGTGGGAAATAGACTTCGTCCCCAAGTACTATCATTCACTTCGGTGGATGAACGTCGACCCACAATCCGCATCAAAGCGAGGTTCTTCAACAGCTCGGTATAAGGTAACTGTGGAACGGCATTTCAAACTCCTTATGTATAGCTGCAACCAAAACCATTGGTTTTCGGAAAAAGCAAAAGAACAGCTGGTACGACGAGGAGCGCTGTGTCGCAGCGGAAAGAAAGCAGACTGCCTACCTCGCAACGGTCGATGATATGGATATCATCGGCCTCAACAACCGCGCTGTTAGTTTAGCTTTCCTGGGCAAGGAAGCAAAGCAAATGGGAGTGGCAGTGAACGAGAGCAAGACGAAATATCTCCTGTCATCAAACAAACAGTCGTGGCACTCGCAACTTGGCTCTCACGTCACTGTTGACAGTCATAACTTTGAAGTTGTAGATAATTTCGTCTATATAGGAACCTGGAAATCCAACGCAGAATAACTCTTGCCTTCAGGTGCTACTTCGGACTGACTGGGCAATTGAGAAGTAAAGTCCTCTCACGACGAACAAAAACCAAACTCTATAAGTCACTTATTATTCCCGACGTGTTATATGGTGCAGAGGCTTGAACGATTAAGGCAATGATGATGAGTCGACGTTGCGAGTTTTCAAGAGAAAAGTTCTGCGAAAGGTTTATGGTCGATGAGCTGTATGAGATATACGACGGCATTGACATAGTTAAGCGAATTAAAAGACAGCGGCTACGCTTTAAACGTCGGGGGAAGCAGAAGAAGAGGAAGAACTCCACTAATTTGGAAGGACTACGTAGAGAAGGACCTGGCTTCGTTTGGGATATTCAATTGGCGCCACGTAGCGAAAGTAGAAACGACTGAGGCGCTGTTGTTAACTCGGCTATAATCGCGTAAGCGGTGTCTACGCCAATAAAGAAGAAGAATAAATGTTTATGCGAATGTTTAAAGTTTTTGTCGGGAAGGCCAATAGGATACATGTAAATTGAATGAAACAACGATTTTCCGAACGATAACCGACAAATCTAAATCTGCGGAATTTTTCGATGTGATATAACTTTGTGAAGTGATGTGATGTTACGAAAGATGATGTTATACATGTTATCAAACTAAATAAAAAGTTCATGTGAAAGAAGCTGGAGTCTGCTGGTGATGCCTACATGAAAGTAAATGCCATGCCATTCACCAGATTCGATTATATAGCGTTTTTCCGAATTGTTGCAAATTTACTAAGTTGTTAGATATTTATGTACAACATTTATACAGATCCTTCTTACATCGAAGTTTTAAATATAAATAGAGAAAAAGTCTTGATAGAAATTTTAGTATCTCGGATGACTGAAAGGTAAATGATAATAACGCCAATGGAAGGATATTTCAACCACTATTGCAAATTCAAAGAAAATTGTTGAGTGTTTTCGCTGAAATAGCAAAGAGAAGACTCAAAACAGGACTGCATAGCTCTTGCTTTCTCTTTGTTTTCGTGGACTTACACTTATATGCACACACAGCTGAAAAACCACAAAAACTACCATACTACTAAATGAAGTGAAACTCTTTGTTTATATTACAGCAAAGCGAGGAAGATGCTTTGCCGCTCTGTCGTAGCTAACCAATTCTTATTATTCCACCTTAAACATTTGGCTGTAACACTCGTTTAGCTTGCGCTCCACTCTTTTACTACTGCAATTTTATCTAGCTATTTGCATTCTTATTCTTCTAAAATGCTAAACACAGCATATCTATGTGTATAGCTACTGCGAATGTGCCCTTTTCGTTACAACTTAAGTGAACTGCTATGCTCGTTAATATGCAAGTGTTGTGGTTGTACAAGATGCAAGGGGTTTGATCTTCATTTCAGCAGATTGAAAGTACGCGAAGATTTTCATATGACTACAAAGTTATAACAGACAAGTAAGGAAGGGCTAAGTTCGGGTGTCACCGAACATTTTATACTCTCGCATGATAAAGTGATAATCGAGATTTCATTATACGTCATTTACATATTTTCAAATACCGTATTTTTGTAAAGTTTTATTCCGCTATCATCATCGGTTCCTAATGTATATACTCGTATTATACAGAAAAGGCATCAGATGGAATTCAAAATAGCGTTATATTGGAAGAAGGCGTGGTTGTGAACCGATTTCACCCATATTTCGTACATGTCATCAGGGTATTAAAAAAAAATTATATACCGAATTTCATTGAAATCGGTCTAGTAGTTCCTGAGATATGGTTTTTGATCCATAAGTGGGCGAGGCTACGCCCATTTTCAATTTTTAAAAAAAAGCCTGGGTGCAGCTTCCTTCTGCAATTTCTTCCGTAAAATTTAGTGTTTCTGACGTTTTTTGTTAGTCGGTTAACGCACTTTTAGTGATTTTCAACATTACCTTTGTATGGGAGGTGGGCGTGGTTATTATCCGATTTCTTCCATTTTTGAACTGTATATAGAAATGCCTGAGGGAAACGACTCTATAGAGTTTGGTTGACATAGCTATAGTAGCTTCCGAGATATGTACAAAAAACTTAGTAGGGGCGAGGCCACGCCCACTTTTCCAAAAAAATTACGTCCAAATATGCCCCTCCCTAATGCGATCTCTTGTGCCAAATTTCACTTTAATATCTTTATTTATGGCTCAGTTATGACACTTTATAGGTTTTCGGTTTCCGCCATTTTGTGGGCGTGGCAGTGGGACGATTTTGCCCATCTTCGAACTTAACCTTCTTATGGAGCCAAGGAATACGTGTACCAAGTTTCATCATGATATCTCAATTTTTACTCAAGTTACAGCTTGCACGGACGGACGGACAGATGGACGGACAGAGGGACGGACAGACAGACATCCGGATTTCGACTCTACTCGTCGCCCTGATCACTTTGGTATATATAACCCTATATCTGACTCTTTTAGTTTTAGGACTTACAAACAACCGTTATGTGAACAAAACTATAATACTCTCCTTAGCAACATTGTTGAGAGAGTACAAAAGTGAGAGCGGTGAAGATTCATTTTTTCTTATTATTTCTTGGTTTTTCACTCCGCTTCTATGTATCTTGAATTTTCCAAAGGTGAAATCCATATTCTCTTATTCTACTGATTATTTTACGGCATTTGAATACTAAACATTACTCTTTCTGATTTTTTGTGGAGTAATTCACCTGATTTTTTTATTTAGCTGCATTTGGGTAAATTAAGTTGCTGTACGTGTTAGTATGGCTGAAAAGCAAAGAAAGAAAAAGTACATAGGTACAAAAAGAAGTCAAACAAAAATATTGAGATCGCAGAATAAAATTATTGTGAACATAGATTTAAAACAGCAACAAAACGCAGTTATGATTCACTTCGCACCTATTCCGATTCCTTCTTGTCTGGAAAAAAATTATCTTAATAATATTATCGATACAGGATTGCTTTTTTAGTATTACTGGAATGGCAGATCGATTGTTATGTATCTATCAGGTGAATGCGGGGAGTGGTTAATAGTTAAAATGTGATTTTTGCTCAAATAGTAGTCCTTCAAATGTTAAATATATGTAAAAATTTTAATATTATTCTATTTAAGGTGTTGCGAATTTAATTCAGACATTGAATTGTATATTTAATTAGAAGTGAAATTAGCTAATTTTAAAATTTAACTATTCTTAACTACGTTGAAAGAAACCGTTATATTGGTATTCGAGGAACCACAAAGAATAAAAATAAAAGCTACGATCGATAACAGAAGTTCCAAAAATGGTTATTTCTGCGAAAGAACTCTTAAAACTACGACCATCAGGCAATAGTACGTAAGCTTATATTATTAATTTATTTGCCGAATATGGCTATTGGCTCAATAACGATGAGCAAATACATTCTTTCTATGCACAAACCCAAATCAATTTAAGTGGATCTGCTCCGCTTTTTATTTAAAATGTTTTACGTGCAGTTGACTTACTATACACACATATATAGAAATATATCAAGGCAATCACCATATTAAATTCTTTAATTTTCTTTTATAAACTCGTTAAAAAAATATCCTGAAAAACTATGAAATTATTTACTTTTACCATACAAAAGTTTAACAATACTTATGCAAATGGCAAAAATAGCTATTGATATCCTGTCCCACTTGCTATTCATACACATTTTTAACAAATTGCCCTTTGTTAGAAAAATACATCGCCCTCACCAAATAAATGTTTTATTCTTGCAGTATTTGTGTATATGACTAAATAGAAATTTTAGTACGTTCTTTTGCTTACAATAACATTGGAAAATTAAAAAAAAAATCACTTACCACAAAATATTGTACTAGTCATCAAATAAATTTTGCAAAAAATGCATAGGATACAAAAACTTTTACCATATTGCACTTAGATTTGAGTTGTAATCAAAAGTGAATTTGTAAAATATTTTTATTTTATTATTAAAAAACAAAGCGAACTACTGGTAGCACAATTTTTTTGATACAACACATTGAAACATACATATGCAATTTTAACTGGTAATCTAAAAATAGAATTTTATGACCGAAAAAGGA
>NC_052500.1:56860615-56891145 GCF_016617805.1 Bactrocera tryoni | reverse complement strand
TGGTATATGTTCTTGAAGTAATAAAGTGTTTTTATGAGCTTGGCAATTTTTGTTCGTTGCTTGTTTATATTGGCTTGTTTATGCCTACACTACGTATACGTGTTTTTCCGCCTCTCGGTTGTAAATGGCTCAACCTTATCATAATTAGAGCTGCCGCTTCGCTGACAGCTTTCTATTTTACAGTGGAATCGCACGTTAGTTCAGTAAAATTTTCGAACCTGGGACTACCTCCAAGTGAGATTTTCAGCTTTTCCCTTGTACTTGAAAGCCGAGGGCAATGACAGAGTTCATATTCAGAGTCTTCTATATGTATACTCTGACAGCTGGAAATCTAGGTCTCCATGTTGCTTATCTATCCACGAATATATGTCCGGAATCAGTCTGTGGATCTACCGTCCTTTGGATGAAGTTTAACACCGCGCTGCTGCCATATTGTGATGCTTTTGACTCTCTCCTCTCTTTTTGCTGAGGTAGATGTCTCTGTTCATACGAATTCCTCTCCCTGGATGTCAATCGGCGCCATGCTGGCTAATACCTCAGCAGCGTCATTTGATATGGTTCGAAAAGGACTTATCACGCGTTCTGGCATAAGATTTTATGTCCAGCGCTTGTATCCATATTAAACTAGGATAGAGTTTAACTCAACTCATTACCTTAGCTATTAAGAATCGTCTGCTGGAACGCACACAGCCTTTATTTGCATTCTAGATAAAGCATTTGAGATTTTATTTGCCTTACATGCCATGTTATCTAAGTGATCATTGGATTTAGATCTTAAGTCTACTATTACACCAAGATACTTAAACTGTAATCTCAGATTCTCCAATGGTGAGCGATAACTTTCCTTCAATTTTCCTGGATCTTATGAGCAAGACTTCTATTTTCTGCTCAGCCAGCTCTAGACTTATGTTAACAAACCATCAGCGCAAACCATTTATGCAGTCATTGCATTTGATCCAGATAACGTCATATATAATTGCTTTCATAAGGCTCCATAGTAGCGGGCCTAAAACGTGCCTTGCGCTACTCCCTTGGAGATAGTGTAGCTCTGAGTGCCTGTGTCAAATAACAATCTCCTATTTTGAGAATATGTAGCTCTTAAAAAGAGACGAGAAAATCAAAAGCATCACAATGTGCCAGCAAGGGTGGCAAACTTCATGCAAAGGACGGTGGACCCGGGCATACATTCGTGGATACAAAGATAACTGGGGACCTTCCACATGAACCAAATACTCAGTTGCCATGGGTATTTTAAAAGCAAATGCGAATACCGTCATGACTTTAGTTCATATTGTCCGACGTGTAAAAAATGTATAGAAGACTCTGAACACGTACCTTATCATTGCCCTCGGTTTTCAAGTATAAGGGAAAGCTGAAAACCACTCTTGAAGGTAATCTCACAATCTAGACTCACGATAGCAAATCAACGGCGCAAGTCATGTACGAAGCCATAGCCTTTGAACCGGAAGTCATCCAGATATTTAGCCACTGCTACTACTATGATGTCATCTGCAAAAGGGATTGTTTTCACATTTTCTTAGCACCCCGTCGTTCATCAGGATCCATAATTGTGGGTCTAAAACCGAGCCATGCGGTACTCTTCTGGATCTCTCTGACTGCCCTCGTCCGTGTCGAGTAACAATCTCCCATTTTGAAAAAATCTCATTGTCATATAATTATCAGATAAGGAGGAGCGCGTATTTCTTATTGAGCTTTTATTATATTTGCGCACTTTGCTGAGTTGAACGCATTCTTCACATCCAGAGTTATTAGCGAGCAATATTTTTTTGTTCCACCTTTCCATTTTTTCCCACTTCTTACACATTTCGCAGTATTAACTACTTCTCTTAGTGCACCAATAGGGGACCTCTTTTTTATAAAGCCATATTGTCTCTCTGATAATACGCCGATTTTTTCCATTGTTAACTCCAAGCGGTTTCTTACAACGCTTTCGTGCACTTTAGCGATCGTGTCAAGCATGCACAGAGGTTATGATGAATGTTCTTCGGGTGGTTGTTTAGGTTTTGAGAGTAGATCCAAAGGCCACCGATCGGGAACAACTCTTCTATTAACAAGTAAGGAAGGGCTAAGTTCGGGTGTCACCGAACATTTTATACTCTCGCATGATAAAGTGCTAATCGAGATTTCATTATACGTCATTTACATATTTTTCAAATACCGTATTTTTGTAAAGTTTTATTCCGCTATCATCATTGGTTCCTAATGTATGTATATATTACACAGAGAAGGCATCAGACGGAATTCAAATTAGCGTTACATTGGAAGAAGGCGTGGTTGTGAACCGATTTCATCCATATTTCGTACATGTCATCAGGGTGTTAAGAGAATATTATATACCGAATTTCATTGAAATCGGTCGAGTAGTTCCTGAGATATGGTTTTTGGTCCATAAGTGGGCGAGGCCACGCCCATTTTCAATTTAAAAAACAAGCCTGGGTGCAGCTTCCTTCTGCAATTTCTTCAGTAAAATTTAGTGTTTCTGACGTTTTTGTTAGTCGGTTAACGCACTTTTAGTGATTTTCAACATAACCTTTGTATGGGAGGTGGGCGTGGTTATTATCCGATTTCTTCCATTTTTGAACTGTATATGGAAATGCTTGAAGAAAACGACTGTGTAGAGTTTGGTTGACATAGCTATAGTAGTTTCCGAGATATGTACAAAAAACTTAGTAGGTGGCAGGGCCCCGCCCGCTTTTCCAAAAAAATTACGTCCAAATATGCCCCTCCCTAATGCGATCCTTTGTGCCAAATTTCACTTTAATATCTTTATTTATGGCTTAGTTATGACGCTTTATAGGTTTTCGGTTTCCGCCATTTTATGGGCGTGGCAGTGGGCCGATTTTGCCCATCTTCGAACTTTTCCTTCTTATGGAGCCAAGGAATACGTGTACCAAGTTTCATCATGATATCTCAATTTTTACTCAGGGTACAGCTTGCACGGACGGACGGACAGACGGACGGACGGACGGACGGACGGACAGACAGACATCCGGATTTCGACTCTACTCGTCACCCTGATCACTTTGGTATATATAACCCTATATCTGACTCTTTTAGTTTTAGGACTTACAAACAACCGTTATGTGAACAAAACTATAATACTCTCCTTAGCAACTTTGTTGCGAGAGTATAAAAATGCATTGACAATGGGTCTACGACAACCTTTGTCTAAAATGACGCGTTATTATGTTGCTGCGACTTAGTTTTGAACTTCGACATATTATATGTATATATTGTGTATGTTGCTCCCTTGGCTTTTCGAAGATCCTACCTTTTACTATGAGTAATGGCTGACTTCTGAACCGTTTTTTGGCATTTTGCTGTGAAAGCAGATCTAAATGTAAAAATCACGTATGAACTAATTTTTAAAGATGACAGTACAAGGTCCACTCAAGGTGCAATCAATTAAAAAAACCATAAATTCGGTTTGGAAAATTACTTTTATTTATTTTAAAGTACAAAATGTGTAAAAATGATCACAAATTCAGGGCCAATTCACTTTTGCTCGATATGACCACCTTTTGCCTTAACTATGGCCTTGAGACGGTCCTAAAACGAATCGCAAGCTGCCCGAATGTGACTTTCCGGTATTTTGGCCCACTTACGGACAATGGCTTTCTTCAGCATCTCGAGACTGGTGTATTTTTTACTTCAACCTTGCTCTCCAAAATGGCTCAGAGAGAATAATCCATTGGATTCGCATGTGGTGAATTCGAGAGCCATTGTGTGGTCGTAATGAAGTTCGGAACGTTGTTTTTCAGCCATTCTTGGTTCACTCGCGCTTTGTGAGACGGTGCTGAGTCTTGTTGAAACGTCCATGGTTTGCGACCGAAATGTTTGTTTGTCCACGGCTTCAAAGCAGCCTCCAGAACACTTTCCCGATAATATGTCGCATTTACTTTGACGCCAGGCTCGATGAAAACAATTGGAGAGCGCCCATCTGCGGTGACAGCGGCCCAAACCATTATTTGTGGCGGGTGCTGCCTCCTGGTGGCCAACCGATGACTTAGATTCTCGTATGAACGGTCGATCAAGTAAACCCTAACGTTTTGAGAGTTTACGAATGGCTCAATTGGAAACATTTTTTCGTCAGAAAACACAATGTTCGGTATTTGACCGCTTTCGGCCAAGCGAAGCAACTGCTACGCTCTCTCAAGTCTTACTTGTGGCTGCTTCGGTGTGAGATCATGGACCTTTAGGAACTTGTAAGGCTTGACCTTGACTTCGTCTTGAATTTCGCTCAAGTCACTTCTTCAGTTTCCTCACTATCTCACGTGACGTCACATTAAGGTGTTTGAGCTCACGAACAATTGCTGCCTGTGATTTTCCAGCTTAATATAAAGCAATAGTGTCTATTACTTTTGAATTCCATCGCTGATGACTTTTTTTGAGTTCACTTTCGGCAAAACGCTTTTGTGCACTTCTGAATAATACTCCGAACTGTTGTCATTCAGCAAATTTATAAAGAGCTGAGTCCAGTGCGATGGCTGCGCGAACGGTCTGTAGTTACACTTCGAGTGCTGTAATGAGAAAATGTAAATAATAATATAATTGCAACTGCGCCAGTGTACAGTAACCATTAATACATATTAAAGCAACTTTATTTAATAAGTTAAAATTTGTTGCTGATATTGCGTTTGCTATTTAATATGACGCAAAAGTTTTCTTTTTTTTCGCTTAATATATATTTATTTGCAATCTATCAATTGACAATCAACAAATTTTTTAAATACATAAATAGTGCCAGTAGTGATTGTTCTCCAATGAGACTAATCAATATGTTAAATTATTTTATTTGTAAACTTCACCAAAACTAGCAGAAATCTATGTCGATCAAAAAATATATTTATACAAAAGTATATAAAATAATCTCACACGGTTTAAAAATTACGTTTTTTGTTGCTAGTAGTTGAGAATTCACTTTCACTATAAATCAATAATTAGAAAAAGGAATCAAACCGCTTTTTAAAAAATGTTAAAATAAAATGACGAAAGTGATGCAAATGAAGCCAATACCCAAAACATAGATCACAATTAATCGGTTAGAAGCTCAAAGTTACATTTCAAGTTTTGAGGGTTACTTAAGACTAAAACGTATTAGCTAACTCTACAGCGAGCCTTCAATAAACAAGTTAACTGTTTTGTTTTTGTTATTTGTGTGTGCTTAATGAAGTGAAAAGTTCTTCATATATTTTCAGTAATGGCATTTCTTCAAGCAAAATCTTCTCTTCAACTTCTTAACACACCTAAGCACATGCACACAAACACTAATAGACTCCAAATAGTGGGAATGGATAAGAAAAGAAACCTGCAAACCTCTTTTCAATATTGTAACTCTGTTAAAGTTACCGTTGAAAGACTACCAAAAACCAAAAGGCGAAACCAAAAGGCGAAAATAAAATACGAGTAGTGTATGTTAAATCGGGGAACCAAAAACGAATTATTTTAAACAAGAATGAAACTTTTGAAATGCTCTCTTTATAAACAAAAAGGTTCATTGACATACATATATACATATATACATATGTGGTATGCACATAAAGTTTCAAACTTAAATTGATTGATCACAAAGGCTTCGCCATTGTCAATCCTTTCTTCCCCAGCTTCCGTTTGCAAGCTTTCTAGTTTGGATTTTTGATTGTCCTTTTTGGGTAGCAGGTGTTTAATTGGGTAATTATATCCAGGTGGCTGGATTTTCGTGAAAGTCGCAAAAACTTACAAGATTAAGATTGCGGCTAGAATCACAAAGTTGAATGTAAAGTGATAACAGATATTTCAAATACAATTAAATACACGCAAAAATAGAGCTTAAGTTGTGATTTTTACTAATACTCTTTGAATTTTAAAGAGCGCTGAAAATTAGATTGAATACGCTTTAGGATATTAATAGGAAAAATGTGTAATAAATTTAAATCCACTTTTTATAATTAGTGATATGTCCTCCAAATATGAGCCTTCAACTGACTATCGCCATTTTTATTCAACTATTTGGACACAGTGATTTTCTCATGTCGATTTGATGATCGGGTTCTACATACAGTATGTACAATATATATAATAATTTAAAAGTCATCGAAATATGACGACAAATAAAAACAGAGTCATAAGGTAAATTGTTTAAATTTGCACTAAAAAAGGCAGGTATAAGCTGACTAGCTTTTAAATTTAACATGTTAAGGAATTTGCGTTACATGAAATGAAAAAATTTAAATTTGCGCTCTCCTGAACAGGTAATTTAATAAAAAGCTTATTTCACTAGAAACAAACACTCATAAAATATTTTCCATGAAAAACATTCACAGCAGCTATTCAACACTGCTCAAAGAGTTTAAATACAATAGGAAATAGCAAAAAATACATTAAAGAGAGGTGTGCAGTGGAAAAAGCAACAAACTCAGCGGTATTAAATGCAGTCAGCCAGCGAAACTGTGCAACCTCTCGTTTATACCAAACCAAATGGATGGTTGCAAAGTCGAACGTTAGGCCCTTGCTTAATTTTTCATCAACTGAAGCATGTGGCAGCCAAGCCCGAAGAAAAACAATAACTATACGCCAATTGAAATTTCAGAACGGCGTAAAAATTTAACGAGCTAACGTTCGAAAGTGGCGTGGAAAATCGCCGATTTTGCTAGCCATGCCAACGCCAACGCCATTAATGACACATTCAAGTTCATGTTTTATATATACTTGTACATATACATTGTGATAAAAAAGTAAAAATATAGTGTAATTTAAGTTCCCTAGGTAAATAATAAAAAAAAAAATGTATTTTGCTAAGTTGGTAGGATTGTCCATCAAATTTGTCCCAAATTTCGCATTTCTAACCAAATTTCGTACGCGGAATCGTTGCAAATGCTGGAAATGTTTACGTTAATTCAGATTTATCAAAACCATAAGCCGACAAGCGGGACAAAGCCTTCAAAGGCGACAGAGATATCGTTGTAGATATGCTGAATAGCACTGAACGCATAACACCAGGCGATGGTAAACCCGATTCTCCAATCGATTACGACGGAGCGGTCGTTCCTTTGTAGAATATGGTCGGACGAAAGAATGCCCGACGATTAGGATTTAAGTGTGCTCTGCTTAACCCACAAAAGGGAGACTCCACAATCTGAGCCAACTACCGTGGGTTAAGCCTCCCCAATGTTCCAAATAAGGTTCTATCAAGCATAATATGTGAAAGACTGAAGCCCATCTTCAACAAAATGATTGGACTTTATCAATGTGGCTTTAGACCTGGAAAATCAACAACCGACCAGATATTCACCATGCGTCAAATCAAGCAAAAGACACATGAAAAAAAAAAACAAAGACACGCATCACTTTTTCACCGATTTCAAAGCTGCTTTTCACAGCACGAAAAGGAGCTACCTTTATGCAGCGATGTCTGAATTTGGTATCCCCGCAAAACTAATATGGCTGTGTTAACTGACGTTGAGCAACATTAAAACCTCCGCCAGGAGCGGGAAGGATCTCTCCTAGTCGTTTAGTACTAAATGAGGTTTCAGTCAAAGCGATTCCCTTTCGTGCGAATTCTTCAATCTAATCTTGGAGAAAATAATTCGAGCTGCTGAACTAAAAAGAGAAATTACAATCTTCTATAAAAGTGTAGAGCTGCTGGCGTTGGCCGATAATATTGAAATCATGGGCCTCAACAACTGGGTCTGGTAATGAAAGAGGACAAAACGAAATATCTCCGTCATCAAACAAAAAGTCGTCGCACTCGCATCTTGGCACCCGCGTCACTGTTGTAGGTTATAACTTCGAAGTCGTAGTTATAACTTTATTCTAATTTCACCACCTCTTGTCACTTCAGGAACCTGAAAGGCAGAAAGAGTTTTATTAAAAGTAGAAAAAATATTAATTTCCGCTAAAATTTATTTTGATACTGCACTGTATGCTGAAGAGATCCGATTTAAACAATTTATTTGCAGTTTGAACGGTATTTTTAGGCCATAATCCATGCCAAATTTCGTGAAGATATCTCGTCAAAAGAAAAATTTTTATAGACCTTAGCACGAGAGCGGGACGGAGAGACAGAAGAACACGTCTAAATCGACTTTTCTCTAATCTAGCTAATCATTTACATATACATATATATATATTTTATTGGGACAATTCTTTCTCTCTGTTACAAACTTCTTGGCAAACTTAAGATGATCTTTTTAGGATATATAAAAACAAATAGTTACATTTACTACAGCTTCAGTTGCAACACTTCAACGATATTTTAATTGAAGACAACGTTTCTTTTCCCACTTTTGTGTTTAATTGCTTTCGTACTTTTTGTTTGAAAAGGTTTGGTATGGCCTTTTTGTCTTAATAAGGCAGACGGAAATTAGAGCACGAATGTGCTGACTACAGTGATGTAATAAATGCACCAAAAAAGGTAGAGGAAGAAATTTACAAAAATGTAAATCAAATTTTATTGAGTTCTTATTGGGGTTATTAATGTTTTAAATTTTAGTCTTCGTACTGCCAATTTAAAAAATATCACATGCAAGATACCCATTCGTCCGTCCATAATCTCTTTTTAATTTAACTTTCATCTTTAGGAGATTTCTGTGACCGCTTTCTATCGTGGTTCTGAAGGCTACCGTTTCAGTGAAGGTTGTATGCAATCAGTATCTGAATTCCTTTGATGATCCCTTGTAAATTTGGTTGGCTTTATTATTGTTCATATACCGTGAAATTTAATTATATAACGCTCACTGCCCATGAATAAAAATATACGAAATTCTTTGCAAAAAAATTAACAGAATTTGTTGTAAGTTGTGGAATAAAAGATTTAAGAACGTTGCTTTTGTGATTTTTCTACTTTAAATCTTTATTATTAAGTGCATAATTTTAGTGGTGTTGATTATTAGCTTCTGAAAATGTCTAAATATTTCTATTCACGGAACGAAAACGCGCTGACGATGACACTTAATATTGGAGTCCATTTATAATCGATGTTTATCGAAAAGACTTTTCTATAAACGTTCTACTATCGACCTCCGAATTTGGCATAGATGAATTTTATTAGATGTATAGTATGACCTATTCAACAAATGATTGAAAAATATGCTTTTCTCAATGCTAGTGATTGTTTATCAGTCTCATAAGTTGATGTTGCTAAGTAAATAGAGCTGTAGCAATCTGAAAACTAGCGAAACCTAGCAACCTAAATTTAGCAAAAAGACCACGCAGAAATCTTAATCACGTTATTTTGAATAGACTTATTTTTTGGTAGTTACCTTACTCGACACTGCTTTAAAAATTTTTTTGGCAGCCAAAACGAGTGTGCTAAAACATGAAATGCTGTAGAAAACTAAACTCAATCCAACAGCACAATAGACGGGCGTTGCAACCCGCTGTCAGTTATAACTTTGGTGCGAACTTTTCAAAGAGCAGAAAGGCATTAAGACGAAAACTGCTGATTTCCTGTTTTTTACTTTTCCAAGGATGAGTACTTTCTGCAAAGGCTTAAAAATGCCTTTAGAGTGAAGGACGTGAACCTTTATGACTTTAAGTGGATTAAATTTACAGCCAACACAGTATATGTATGCTACATGCGTTCGAAATTTTTGTTGTTATAGTATTTATACGTACATATACTAAATTCGTGAACTTACTGGACTTGAATTCTCCTTCATTGCATATTTTTTGTTCAATAGCACTTTTTATTCGAATCGCCGAACAGCTATAGCAATATTGATGCAATAATATATTAAAATGTGGGAAAAATTTTACAAATCGGCGTAAAGGGTGAAGGAGTGCGAAACAAAATAGTTAAAAATATGAGTACCTATTGATAAGTCGAGTGTTGCGTAAATGAGTTTGCTTTCACTATTTTTTCTTTTTTTTTCATTTTAAATTGAGAATTGTTCGTTGTTTAATATTTAGACTAACCGCCAGAATACTATGTCCACTCTCCAAACAGAGTTTTACCATTTTGTCAAATAGAAACAATGGACAATTTAACGAAATATTATTATTTATAGGAAGATATATAGGAGGATGGAGTCATGTGTAGAAGTTCACGCAAGTGAGGAAAGTTCTCTGATCGCCATTTACTTGGCAGTGGCCAGAAACGGTTCTTCTACATGTGGCTCAGGCAGCTCACGACTTCCGGTTTAGACCAAGTATCCGCTGGGTAGCCTAAGAACATTCGTTCGAAGGCGAAATATCCCCTATATAGGGATGTGCGCTGGGTTTGGCCCCCAATGAAAAGATACCGACTGCCTCGGATGAGTGACCCCTCTTTTGATGACGACCATAGCAAACAAAACAAGGATTATGAAGGTGCCGCTGCCCAGCTGGTTGATGACCTCGTAAAACTAAAGGCTGACATCACCGTCGTCCTAGAAATGCGATGGGTGGGACAAGGAATGAGACGAGTAGGTCCTTGTGGCATTTACTACAGTGGCCATATAAAGGAGCGCAAGTTTGTTGTGGGATTCGCGGTGGGAAAAAGACTTCGTCGCCAAGTACTATCATTCACTCCGGTGGATGAACGTCTAGCCACAATCCGCATCAGGCGTCATCATCCGCGAGGTTCTTCAACATGTCGCTGATTTGCGCCCACGCACCGAACAAAGAGAATAACGATGTCATCAAAGATGCCTTCTATGAGCGCTTGGAGTGCACCTATGAGAGCTGCCATCGCCACGATGTAAAAATCGTGCCTGGCGACTTTAACGCCAGGGTGGGCAAAGAAGGTACATTTGGCGCAACAGTCGGTAAATTCAGCTTCCACGAGGAAACATCTCCAAATAGGTTATCGACTTCGCCGTGCCCTGAAATATGGTTATCTGTGGTACTAGATTCCATTACAAAAAATACATCAAGCTACCTAGCTGTCTCCGGATCGAAAAACTACCAACCAGATCGATCATGTTGTGATAGACGGAAGACACGTCTCCAGTGTTTTAGACGTGCGCGTGCGCTCCGAGGAGGTCCTAACATCGACTCGGACCACTATCTTGTTGCAGCCAAGATTCGCACCCGCCTCTGTGCAGCAAAAAACGCACGTCAACAAACACAAGGAAGCTTCGACTTCGAGAAGCTGCAATTACAACAGACAGCCGAACAATTTTCTACTTGGCTTGCACTCCTGCTGAGAGCACTCGTCAACAACTCGGTATAAGGGAACTGTGGGACGGCATTTCAAACTCCTTACGTACAGCTGCAACCGAAACCATTGGTTTTCGGAAAATGCAAAAGAATAGCTGGTACGACGAGGAGTGCAGTGTCGCAGCGGAGAGAAAACAGGCTGCCTACCTCCCAACGTTTCGATCGACCACTACACGTGCGGGATTTGTTAGATACCTAGAGTTGGAGACGTATTTGCAGACAAAAAACGAAAGAGGCCGAAACGCGTTAGTATGAACAGCTTGATAAGCTGGCCGACAGGGGTTATGCTCAAAAATTCTACGAAGAGATCTAGTGACCGATGCCCAAAGCATATGAAAATTATGGAGAGAACACTTCTCCACCCTGCTGAATGGCAGTCAAAGTAAAAACGTTAGAAGAAGACGAACCCGATTGCCCAATCGATGATGATAGAGCAGAAGTTGGAATAGCAATTGCCCGCCTGAAGAACTACATAGCGGCGGTGGGCCATTTAATTGCCGGCCGCGCTATTCAAACACGACGACGAAAAACTGATAAAGAGCATGCATCAGCTTCTTTGTAAAATATGGTCGGACAGGAGCATGCTCAACGATTGGAATTTAAGTGTGCTTTGCCCAATCCGTAAAGAGAGAAATCCCACAATCTGCGCCAACTACCGCGGAACAAGCCTCCTCAACATCGTGTATAAAGTTCTATTTAGCGTATTGTGTGAAAGATTAAAGCCCACCGTCAACAAACTGATTGGGCCTTATCAGCGTGGCTTTAGATCTGGCAAATCAACAACCGACCAGATATACACCATGCGCCAAATCTTGGAAAAGACCCGTGAAAGGAAAATCGACACGCGCGACCTCTTCGTCGATTTCAAAGCTGCTTTCGACAGCTTCGGGAAGGACCTTTCCAAGCCGCTCGATAACAAACAAGATTTCAGACAAGGCTGCTGGAGAAAATAATTCGAGCTGCAGAACTTAATCGAGCAGATATTTTATAAGAGTGTACAGCCTCAACAGCCGCGCCGTTAGTTCTGCTTTCTCCAGACAGGCCAAGAAAGCAAAACAAATGGGTCTGGCAGTGAACGAGGGCAAGACGAAATATCTCTTGTCATCAAACAAACAGTCGTCGCATTCGCAACTTGGCTCTCACCATACTGTTGACAGTTTTAACTTTGAAGTTGTAGATAATTTCGTCTATCGTGGAACCAGCGTAAACACCACCAACAATGTCAGCATGGAAATCCAACGCAGGATAACTCTTGCCAACGGATGCTCCTTGGGACTAAGTAGGCAATTGAGAAGCAAAGCCCTCTCTCGACGAACAAAAACCAAACTCTATAAGTCGCTCATAATTCCCGTCCTGCTTTATGATGCAGAGGCTTGGACGATGACATCAACTGATGAGTTAACGTTGAGAGTTTTCGAGAGAAAAGTTCTGCTAAAGGCATTGGCCACGGTGAATATCGCATTCGATGGAACGATGAGCTTTACGAGATATACGACGACATTGACATAGTTCAGCGAATTAAAAGACAGCGGCTACGCTGGCTAGGTCATACACGAAAACACTCCAGTTCTGAAAGTATTCGACATAGTACCCGCTGGGGGAAGCAGAGGAAGAGGAAGACCTCCGCTCCGTTGGAAGGACCAAGTGGAGAAGGACCTGGCTACGCTTGGAATATCCAATTGGCGTCACGTAGCCAAAAGAAGAAACGACTGGCGCGCTGTTGTTAATTCGGCTATATTCGCGGAAGCGGTGTCTACGCCAATAAAGAAGAAGAAGAAATGTTTATGTGAATGTTTGGAGTTTTTGTCGGGAAGGCCAATGGGATACAGGTAAATTGAAAGGAAGCCGACAAATCTAAATCTGCGGTATTTTTTGATGTGATATGACATTGTCAAGTGATGTGATGTTACGAAAGATGATGTTGTACATATGTTGAGGTATGTTATCAAACTATATGAAAAGCTCATGTGAAAGGAGCTGGAGTCTGCTTGTGATGCCTGCATGAAAGTAGATGCCATGTCATTAACCTGATTCGAATATATAGCGTTTTTCCGAATTGTTGCGAATTTACTAAGTTGTTAGATATTTATGTACAACATTTATACAGATCCTTCTTACATCGAAGTTTTAAATATAAAGAGAGAAAAAGTCTGGATAGAAATTTTAGCATCTCGGACCACTAAAAGGTAAATGGAAATAGCTCCAGTTGAAGGATATTTCAACCACCATTGGAAACTCAAAGAAAATTGTTGAATGTATTCTCTGAAACAGCAAAGAGAAGACTTAAAACAGGACTGCATAACTCTTGCTTTCCCTGTGTTTTGGTGGACTTAGTACTTATATGCACACACATCTGAATAAAGGTAATAGCCACAAAGCAGCTCAAACCACAAAAACTACCATACTACTGATTGAAGTGAAACTCTTTGCTTATATAACAGCAAAGCGAGGAAGATACTTTGCCGCTCTGTCGTAGCTAACCAATGCTTATTATTCCACCTTAAACATTTGCCTGTAACACTCTTTTAGCTTTTTCGTGCGCTCCACTGTTTTACTACCGCAATTTTGTCTAGCTATTTGCATTCTAAGTCTTCTAAAATGCTAACCACGGCATATCTATGTAGGTGTAGAGCTACTGCGAGTGTACTTATAATATATATGTTATAGATGAGTGAATATTGAAATTTTACCCTTTTCGTTGCAGCTTAAGTGAACCGCTACGCTGTGGAAAACAAATGGAAAAAGGAAATGAAAAAAATAGTATTGTAATCACAATATATTGAACTGGAGTCGTTCGTAGGAAAGCACATTCTATGCAAACCTGGTTTAACGTCACAAGAGTCGTATGCAGAAATAGTTTTGCGATAACAGTGAAATTTACAAAAAACAAGTAAGGAAGGGTTAAGTTTGAGTGTCACCGAACATTTTATACTATCGCATGATAAAATGATAATCGAGATTTCATTATCCGTCATTTTCATATTTTTCAAATACCGTATTTGTGTAAAGTTTTATTCCGCTATCATCATTGGTTCCTAATGTACCTATATATTATACATACAGAGCAGGCATCAGATGGAATTCAAAATAGCGTTATATTGGAAGAAGGCGTGGTTGTGAACTCGATTTCAACCCATATTTCGTAACATGTCATCAGGGTGTTAAGAAAATATTATATACCGAATTTCAATGAAATCGGTGGAATAGTTCCTAATATATGGTTTTTGGTCCATAAGTGGGCGAGGAAACGCCCATTTTCAATTTAAAAAAAAGCCTGGGTGCAGCTTCCTTCTGCCATTTCTTCCGTAAAATTCAATGTTTCTGACGTTTTTTGTTAGTCGGTTAACGCACTTTTAGTGATTTTCAACATAACCTTTGTATGGGAGGTGGGCGTGGTTATTATCCGATTTCTTCCATTTTTGAACTGTATATGGAAATGCCCGAAGGAAACGATTCTATAGAGTTCGGTTGAGATTGCTATAGTAGTTTCCGAGATATGTATGTACAACAACTTAGTAGGGGCGGGGCCACCCACACTTTTCCAAAAAAAATTACCTCCAAATATGCCCCTCCCTAATACGATCCTTTGTGCCACTTTCACTTTAATATCTTTATTTATGGCTTAATTATGACACTTTATAGGTTTTCGGTTTTTGGCATTTTGTGGGCGTGGCAGTTGGCCGATTTTACCCATCTTCGAACTTAACCTTTTTATCGAGCCAAGAAATACATGTACCAAGTTTCATCATGATATCTCAATTTTTACTCAAGTTACAGCTTGCACGGACGGACGGGTGGACAGACAGACATCCGGATTTCGACTCTACTCGTCACCCTGATCACTTTGGTATATATAACCCTATATCTGACTCTTTTAGCTTTAGGACTTACAAACAACCGTTATGGGAACAAAACTATAATACTGTCCTTAGCAACTTTGTTGCGAGAGTATAAAAATGAGAGCGGTGAAGGCTGATCCATTGTATATTTCTTGGTCTTTCACTCCGCTTCTATGTATTTTGAGGTTTTCAAAGTTGAAATCTCTACTCTCCTATTCTACTGATTATTTTATGGCATTTGAATACTAAATATTATTCCCTCTGATTTTTAGTGGAGAAATTCACCTGCTCTTTTATTTACCTGCATTTGGGTAAATTAAGTTGCTGTACGTGTTAGTGCGACTGAAAAACAAAGAAAGAAGAAGTAGGTACAAAAAGAAGTCAAACAAAAATACTGAGAGTATAAAATAAAATTATTGTGACCTTAAATTTAATACAGCAACAAAACGCAGTTATGCTTCTCTTCGCACCTATTCCGATTCTTTCCTGTCTGGAAAAAATTATCTTAATTATATTATTGATACAGGATGTCATAATTAGCATTAATTGAGGGACTTACTTTTATAAATAACTTAATTCATTTATAAAACTATTTTTAGCAAGATTAGATTAACAGAACTTTCCAAACTGACTTGTTTAAACTTAAAATTTTTTTACGTTAAGAATTTTCGGTTCGATCGAGATATTTATATGTATGTTTATGTGTATATGTATAAATGATTATGATGACGAGACTAGTTGAACTCCAGAAAAATGCCTGTCTGGCCGCTCGTCCGTCCGTCCATCCGTGCAAGCTGTAACTTGAGTCAAAACTGAGATATCTTGATGGAATTTACTTGTAGTATGCGTGTTCCTTGATAAAAAAAAAAAGAACGCGTTCCCAAAATGGTTTGATAAAGCTATAATGGAGGGATGGCGCCGCCCACTTTTAGGTGAAATAAAATATCTTGAGACTCGCCCAACCTATTTCGTACTAGACATTCCTCTGAAACTTGTATGTATCAGTGTGGAAATGGGCAAATTCGTATTACCGACACACAAACTTCCCACATTACACAATTTTAAATCATCTAATTTATTTCTTTCGAGTGTAAAAACCAATAAGCAATTTAAAGAACGGATTAAACTTTGAATGAATAATGCCTTTAGAGTATACCACCATAAGACCAAAAATTGTATAATTCCAATAAAACGTGTTCAAGCTCCTTGATACCGAATATTTGCGATCCAGTACCAAAACTTGACGTTTTAATTCAAAGTTAGTACGTTTTGTGCTACAAATGGGTTGAATCGGATCAATACTTCCTTTATCCCCACATACCAAATATAGAGGTTTTCGAAATTCCGTGTGACTTTATGCTGCACATATCGGCCAATATGTGAGTTATCACAATAAAATTGAGAGCTCGTGAATTGCTGCCAACGGTGCATATTTGTGCTTAGAATGAATAAAATCGGGTGAAAGCACGACCTATACTCCATATAACCCAACTATCTGAAGGTACTTTCTTAGAATGCTTACCAGGACTAAGCAAGCTGCAAGTGTTATAACATGCTCGGTTACGGTTAACCCTTTCCTACTGGTTATTACTTGTATTTTTTACCATAAGATACTTTACTCAGAGTTTGTATGTATTTCCTTTATTTCTTGCAACTATGTCGTGTCTCCAGCATTCTTTCGTAGATAGCATTTGTAATATTTTTGTTGGGATTTTTATTAAAGCGTTAGGATTATTTTTGTTTCTGCCTTCTTTCTTAGTAATGTTAATAAAGGTTCTCAGTACATACATATTCGGTTTATCCTTATTTTGCTTATGCTTTGCTGTTATTCGCTAACTACAACTTATTATTTTGTTAACGTTTTGGTTATCAGCAATAATAACATTATGATGAGTATGATGTAGAGTGGAAAAGCGTCTGGAATAAAAAATACACTTTAATCTTTTTCATTATTTCTGATGACACATAATTTACGACTTGTTATAGCTTTAACAAATCTAGTTTATCTTTAAGTTCATATATACGAAAAATTATATTTAGTGAATACTTTTTTTTACGGAGATGAACAGAATCGTATATTAAATTCAAACCACTTCATATTGATATCATACAGAAGTTAAAACATGGATGAAAAATTTATTAGCCTTTTGCAGAATGGCGTAAGATTATTTCACTTTAAAGTGGTTATTCATAAGTTAACTGATTCCTCATTATTGATATAACGAAAATTGGTTTAATGATAAAATGGTTTAAAATTGACTACCAGAAAATAATACAAAGAAGCTAATTCGGTAACAATTAACAAATGAAAAGTAAAAAGTTGACAAATTAACAAGCAAGAAGGCTGTTTAAATAAAGTGTCAAATGTAAATCATTTTATGGTACGAAATAAGACCAAAAAGATATACAAATATTAAACGCTGCTTATATTTGTGCACGTTGCAGGTTTTCCACGAACTTCAAAGGAGATATCATCACTGAAGTATGTATGAAAATACTTTAAATATAAAAATGCAGAAAAATAAGAAGAGCTAAAAATGAACTGCTAAACTGCTGCAGCGCGACTCCCACCATTATTAGAGAATGCAAATGGTTATAAAGATAGATGAAAGAATCATGGTACAATGAATAATAGAGTTTGTAATTAGTATCTGTTTTGCTGTCATTAGTTACATCTAAAAAAGTTATTAAAAATAACTTTAAACAAGCAAAAACGTTAACTTCGGCTGCACCGAAGCTAATATACCCTTCACAGGTGCATTTCTTTTAGTAACTATGTGTTCAGTTTGTGTGGAAGCTATATGCTATAGTTAACCGATCTAAACAATTTCTTCGGAGATTACATTGCTTTAGAAAATAATATATACCAAATTTCGTGAATATATCTTGTCAAATGTGAAAGTTTTCCATACAAGAACTTGATTCCGATCGTTCAGTTTGTATGGCAGCTATATGTTATAGTGGTCCGGTATTGGTTATTTAGTTCCATTAAAGGAGCAGCTTCTGGAAGAGAAATTGCAAAATTTCAAATCGATATCTTAAAAACGGAGGGACTAGTTCATATACATATATACAGACAGACGGACAGACAGACAGACATGGCTAAATCGACTCAGCTCAACATACTGATCATTTATATACATATATACTTTATAGGGTCTCCGACGCTTCCTTCTGGGTGTTACAAACTTCGTGACAAACTTAATATACCCTGTTCAGGGTATAATAATTATATAAAAATTCTTTCTAGTTTTGCTTGTGTAACATGCATTTATGAGGATCAATTTTGATTCATTCTTTGCTCTGCGATCACGAAAATCATTGATAATTATTAAAAAAAAAATAACTTACATACTTTATGTCATTCCTAGTTTTTTTTAGTAAATGTTCAAGGAAATGAAATATTCGCATGACCGCTTTAAACATGTTTAGAAGTCTCTTTTGAATTGTTGAAGTTCCACTCAATATTTTTCGAAGTCTTTGTGTCTTTATCAGCACTTTATTAAATAATCTAGTCACTTTCAAGTTAATAAAATTTATTAGATCAATATTTAGCAAAACATTGTAGGCCTTTAAAGCCGATGGGATAACATTATGTCTAAACCTTCGATAGCTATATTTCTAAATTAATATCAAATAAACATAAATTTTACCTACACAAACATGTTGTAAATATAGGTGCGTCTATATGCAACCAACCCTTATATTGCTCAACAGTGCTAACAGGTCACTGTCAAATTGGCAGACATGCGAGTAGACTAGGAAAAAAAACTATACTATAACTATAAAACATCTTCTATCCGAGTATACTATAATGCTTTGATAAGGAATGTAATCGCAACTATCGGTCGAAGGTTTTTTGATGGCGTCTCGGAAGCAGAGATAAAACTTTTCATACTGCTGAACTTCCTACAGAACCATCAGCGGGTTCAGAGAAGAGATAATATAGTGAAGTGTTCTGACTGCCAGTCGTATCACAATTGGCCACCTAAAGCCTAGGTGCCTCGTTAGACAACAACTCTACCTATCTACCTACCCATACATTTCCAAGTAGAAGTCATCTGATTACTTTTGGGTTAGCAATATACATAAATAAATATTCATGATTGGAGAAAATAAAATTTATTTATAACATTTTTACACCTTTTGACCTTTTGATTCAATTTCTTTTCTTAAAACCCCCATTTTTATATTTCTCAAATTGACTTTACACCGAATTTTTATGTCAACTATGCAATTATCCTTAACAACGTGTCCCTTGGTAGAACTTAAAATATACAAGCATAAGGGAATAGAGAAGGACATAACTCTGATAACCGTTGTATTGATATACACATAGCCCATAAAGTCTGCGTTCACCGGACACATATTTTTAAGAGAAGTAAAAACACAATATTCATAGATAATTCTGTTTAAATTTTTTACACATATTTCTTCCTTATATTCTTCAGTTCAAAATAAACAAAACAAAAATGTATATTCCTATTTTCATTTTTGAGATAACGGAATTTAAGTGTAACAACAAGTAAATATAGGCACCATAAAGTCTGCGTTCAGCTTTAAAATTAGTTATAAAAGCATTGTGAATGATAAAAATAATAAGTTCAATATTTTGTTGGATAGCCACGTTGTTTTAAAACCTTACGCAATCGATCTGGCATTGATTTTACCAACTTATCTGTTTCCTCAGCTGTAATCCGGGACAATTCTGCCTGCAAAACACTTCGTAAAGCCTCTTTACTTGTTATCGTATGCTGACGAATTCTTTTTTCTAACAGATCCCATAGATGCGCAACATAATTGAGGTCAGGTGATTGAGGGGGCGTTATAAGCTGTTTAGGAGCATTGTATAAGAGCCAAAGTCTAACAATTTCAGCAGTATGTTTCGGATCATTATCTTGTTGGAACCAAAACATTGAAGATAATCCAAGATTCTCTGCACTTTGTTTCAAATTATTTTTTAAAATGGTCAAGTAACCCCATTTATCTATTGTGGATTCAAAAAATTCAAGCTGACCCACACCACCAGCCGCCATGCAACCCCACAACATAATTCCACCAACGCCGTGTTTCACTGTACCAACAAGATTTGGTTTTTCAAGGGCAGTTCCTGATTTACGCCACACAATTTGTCGACCTTTTATGCCAAAAATACAAAATTTACTTTCATCAATCGATGTTTTGGAGATGTTTAATTCTATTTCCATGAATTTCAATGATGATTTCGGCTGATTTTTGATTAATTCACGCACAGTTTCGATGGAAATTCACGACCCCTTTGAAAACGTTGAAACCACTCGTACACTCTGCTTCGGGATAGGCAATCATCGCCATAAACTTCTTTCATCAATTGAAACGTTTTAGTAAAAATTTACCAATTTTAAAACAAAATTTAATGTTGGCTCTTTTCGCACCGATTAAACAAATATACTGACACTTAAAATGCAATAACTTCACTTCCAATTTAGGAAATGTCATGATATTCTCACTGGACAATCGATAAAGATAAATAAAGATTCGACATATGGATGGCGCCACCACGGGGGCACTAGATTCGAAAAGTCCTGTTTGCTTTGGAAAGCACCTTGTATGTTTGTGTGTGTGTGTGTTCAAGTCGTTACAAGCGCCACGGAAGCAAGGAGTTAATGCACTCCCTAAAGTGTAATTTTTTATTTGCCCCAAATACATTTTACTCGTGTGAGTGCAGCAATATATGTTCGCACATTTCATGTACTATATTTCTACTTGTTTACCCTTTGAATTCTCTCTCCAGGAATTTTTACTCTAAAGGCAAATATTAATTATAATAGCATTCAATATTAAAAACTTGAGTAAGTGACAACTACTTTTTATTCACTTAGTAGTATAAAGAGTATGGGCTTCTTGTATGGTAAGTAATATGTGAAGCATTCGTTAGGAATATAACTACGCTGTAGTTACTTAACGATGTGTGAGATCTGAGGCATTGCAGGAAAATTATGTGACAATAATATAAATATATAATTCTGCAGCAGACGTTCAGATTATACAAGTATATATACATACGCATGTTAAATATATGTAAAACTTTTATTATTATTCTATTTAAGGTCTTGCGAATTTAATTCAGACATTGAATTGAATATTTAATTAAAAGTGAAATTAGCTAAATATTCATAATAATAATTATAACTTAGAACGCATTTCAGAAAATCAATTTTAAAATTTATTTTTTTTAGCTACGTTGAAAGAAACCATTATATTGGTATACGAGGAACCACAAAAAATAAAAATGAAAGCTACGATATTTTGCCATCGATAACAGAAGTTCAACAATGATTATTTCTGCGAAAGAACTCTTAAAGTTATGACCATCAGGCAATTGTTCGTAAGCTTATATTATAAATATGTGCTTAGTAATAGTTTTCCGAATATGGCTATTGGCTCAATAACGATGAGCAAAAACACTCTTTCTATGCACAACACAAAATCAATGTAAGTGGATCTGCTCCGCTTACTATTTAAAATATATTACGTGCACTTGACTTACTATACACACAAATGTATGTATATATGTAGAAATATATCAAGGCAAACGCCATATTAAATTCTTTAATTTTCTTTAATGAACTCTTTAAAAAAAAATTATTTTAATCTAAACAACTTTATTTATTTATTTACTTTTACCACACAAAAGTTTAACAATACATATGCAAATGGCAAAAATTGCAATTGATATTCCTGTCTCATGTGCTATTAATACACATTTTATACAAATTGAAGTTTATTAGAAAAAAACAACGCCCTAACCAAATAAATGTTCATTCTTACAGTATTTGTATATACGACTACAACGAAATTTTAGTACGTTATTTTGCTTACAATAACCTTCGAAAATTTAAAAAAATCTTCTTCTTCTTAATTGGCGTAGACATCGCTTACGCGATTATAGCCGAGTTAACAACAGCGCGCCAGTCGTTTCTTCTTTTCGCTACGTGGCGCCAAATGGATATTCCAAGCGTAGCCAGGTCCTTCTCCACCTGGTCCTTCCAACGGAGTGAAGGTCTTCGTCTTCCTCTTCCTCTTCCCCCGGCGGGTACAGCGTCGAATACTTTCAGAGCTGGAGTGTTTTCATCCATTCGGACAACATGACCTAGCCAGCGTAGCCGCTGCCTCTTAATTCGCTGAGCTATGTCAATGTTGTCGTATATCTCATGCAGCTCATCGTTCCATCGAATGCGATATTCGCCGTGGCCAACGCGCAAAGGACCATAAACCTTTCGCAGAACTTTTCTCTCGAAAACTCGTAACGTCGACTCATCGGTTGCAGTCATCGTCCAAGCCTCTGCACCATATAGCAGGACGGGAATTATGAGCGACTTATAGAGTTTGGCTTTTGTTCGTCGAGAGAGGACTTTACTTTTCAATTGCCTACTCAGTCCGAAGTAGCACCTGTTGGCAAGAGCAATCCTGCGTTGGATTTCCAGGCTGACATTATTCGTGGTATTAATACTGGTTCCTAAGTAGACGAAATTATCTACAACTTCAAAGTTATGACTGTCAACAGTGACGTGAGAGCCAAGTCGCGAGTGCGACGACTGTTTGTTTGATGACAGGAGATATTTCGTTTTGCCCTCGTTCACTGCCAGACCCATTTTCTGTGCTTCTTTGTCCAGCCTGGAGAAAGCAGAACTAGCGGCGCGGGTGTTGAGGCCGTTGATATCAATATCATCGGCACACGCCAGCAGCTGTTCACTCTTATAAAAGATTGTACCTGCTTGATTAAGTTCTTCAGCCCGAATAATTTTCTCTAGCAGCAGAACGAAGAAGTCGCACGATAGGGAGTCGCCTTGTCTGAAACCTCGTTTGGTATCGAACGGCTCGGAGAGGTACTTCCCGATCCTGACGGAGCTTTTCGTGTTGCTCGTCGTCAGTTTACACAGCCGTATTAGTTTTGTGGTGATACCAAATTCAGACATCGCGGCATAAAGGCAGCTCCTTTTCGTGCTATTGAAAGCAGCTTTGAAATCGATGAAGAGGTGGTGTGTGTCGATTCTCCTTTCACGGGTCTTTTCCAAGACTTGGCGCAAGGTGAACATCTGGTCAGTTGTTGATTTGCCAGGTCTAAAGCCACACTGATAAGGTCCAATCAGTTTGACGACAGTGGGCTTTAATCTTTCACACAATACGCTCGATAGAACCTTATATGCGATGTTGAGGAGGCTAATCCCACGGTAGTTGGCGCAGATTGTGGGGTCTCTTTTTTTATGGATTGGGCATAGCACACTTAAATTTCAATCGTTGGGCATGCTTTCGTCCGACCATATTTTACAAAGAAGCTGATGCATGCTCCCTATCAGTTCTTCGCCGCCGTGTTTGAATAGCTCGGCCGGAAATCCATTGGCCCACCGCCGCTATGTAGTTCTTCAGGCGGGCAATTGCTATTCCAACTTCTGCTCTATCGTCATCGATTGGGGAATCGGGTTCGTCTTCTTCTAACGTTTTACTTTCACTGCCATTCAGCAGGGTGGAGAAGTGTTCTCTCCATATTTTTCATATGCTTTGGGCATCGGTCACTAGATCTCTTCGTAGAATTTTTGAGCATTACCCCTGTCGGCCAGCTTATCAAGCTCTTCATACTAACGCGTTTCGGCCTCTTTCGTTTTTTGTCTGCAAATACGTCTCGCTTCCCTCTCCAACTCTAGGTATCTAACAAATCCCGCTCGTGTTGTGGTCGATGGCCAAGTTGCGAGGTAGGCAGTCTGCTTTCTCTCAGCTGCGACACGGCACTCCTCGTCGTACCAGCTGTTCCTTTGCTTTTTCCGGAAACCAATGGTTTCGGCTGCAGATGTACGTAAGGAATTCGAAATGTCGTCCCACAGTTCCCTTATAACGAATTGTTGACGAGTGCTCTCAGCAGGAGTGCAAGCCAAGTAGAAAATTGTTCGGCTGTCTGTTGTAATTGCAGCTTCTCGAAGTCGAAGCTTCCTTGTGTTTGTTGACGTGCGTTTTTTGCTGCACAGAGGCGGGTGCGAATCTTGGCTGCAACAAGATAGTGGTCCGAGTCGATGTTAGGACCTCGGAGCGCACGCACATCTAAAACAGTGGAGACGTGTCTTCCGTCTATCACAACATGATGGATCTGGTTGGTAGTTTATCGATCCGGAGGCAGCCAGGTAGCTTGATGAATATTTTTGTGCTGGAATCTAGTACTACAGATAACCATACCTCGGGCCCCGGCGAAGTCGATCAGCCTCAACCCATTTGGGGATGTTTCCTCGTGGAGGCTGAATTTACCGACCGTAGTGCCAAAGATACCTTCTTTGCCCACCCTGGCGTTGAAGTCGCCAAGCACGATTTTGACATCGTGGCGGGGGCAGCTCTCATAAGCGAGCTCCAAGCGCTCATAAAAGTCATCTTTGGTCACATCGTCCTTCTCTTCCGTCGGGGCGTGGGCGCAAATCAGCGATATGTTGAAGAACCTCGCTTTGATGCGGATTGTGGCTAGACGTTCATTCACCGGAGTGAATGATAGTACTCGGCGACGGAGTCTCTCTCCCACCACGAATCCAACACCAAACTTGCGCAATGTCACAAGGACATACTCGTCTCTGTCCTTGTCTCGCCCATCGCATTTCTTGGATGGCGATGATGTCAGCCTTTATTTTCACGAGGACATCAACCAGCTGAGCAGCAGCACTATTCCCAATTAAAGGACCGGACATTCCAGGTGCATGCCCTCAAATCGTGTGTCCTTATTTCGTTTGCCATGGTCGTCATCAAAAAGAAGGGTTTCTCGTATCCGAGGCTGTTTGTCAATTTTTCATTAGGGTAAGGCTTTTTACGTGGCGGGTCCCAAACCCAGCGCACAACCGTATGCAGGGGATGCTTCGCCTTCTCACTTTAGCTCGCCTCCGAACGGATGTTCTTAGGCTATCCAGAGGATACTTGGTCAAAAACCGGAAGTAGTGAGCTGCTTGAGTCATGTGTAAAAGAATCGTTTCTGGCCACTCCCAAGTGAATGGCGATCAGAGAACTTTCCTCACTTGCGTGAACTTCTACTCATTACTCCATCCTCCCCATCGATGGAACGATGAGCTGTACGAGATATGCACGACGACATTGACATAGTTCAGCGAATTAAAAGACAGCGGCTACGCTGGCTGGGATCATGTTGTCCGATTGGATGAAAACACTCCCCAGCTCTGAAAGTATTCGACGCTGTACCCGCCGGGAGAAGGAAGAGGAAGACGAAGACCTTCACTCCGTTGGAAGGACTAAGTGGAGAAGGACCTGGCTTACCGCGGAATATCCAGCCAGGCGCCACGGCATGGCGAAAAAGGAGAAACGACTGGCGCGCTGTTGTTAACTCGGCTATAATCGCTTAAGCGGTTTCTACGCCAATTAAGAAGAAGAAGCTTGGTCTGTGCTAAGTTGGGTCGGATTAATAACCTCAGAAGGTAATTGGCAGGATGGAAAACTTTCAAATTTGACAACAGGCAACTTCTCACAATCAGGAGGCAGTTTACCTATGTCGCCAGAGAATGTATTTGGACTCTTTGAGACACCATCTATGTGTTCAAAAAGAGCATGAAATGGACGTTCGTTGAAATGTAGAAGACAAACAACCCACTGTAATGGCCTACCTATTCTTTCTTCTAGTTTCCGAATGATTCCACCTTTCCAATCTGTGTTCGTGTTGATGCCATCAGCACCGACAACTTCTAGATGTTCCACATCATAATAGCTTGCGTCTCATCCTCAGCTGAACCGGAAGGAGAGGTGACGTGGCGAAAGTAATGACAAATTGGTTCCGCTATAAGAGAAACATGTTCCTCTTTGACGGTGTCGCGGTAGTACTTTTCACCTTCGCTGACTTGTGTAAGTGTATTGTCTTTGCGGCCGTCAAAATACAGCCCATATACAGAGTCAATACTTTCGGTGTTTTGCCCGACTAATCTTGCATTTGTCAGTGACAAAGCTAGCCTGATCCTCTGTTATCAAACCTGCTATTTTGCCATCCAGAAAAGCAGATGAAACAATCAAGGCCGCTGCTCTATCACTTACTCCAAATCTTTGGGCAGCTAAAGCAGTGTGCTCTAATACTAGTGTGTTTTGTTTGTTTTAAGAGGATGGAAGAGAAAATTCATCATCAGCATCGTTTTTGGAAGAATCCATGTGCGACGCACCTACATTGTTGTCGTCTGTATGAGAGTCTGGCTGATCTGAATGGTCACGTGTTCTAGCTTATACTTTTCTGGTAAGTGTTGATGTTGAATGACGTTTTGAAAGCTTTTCTTTACGTTCATTTTTCTTTGTAATCTTTTTTGTTTCAGGTAGATCAACACTTCCAATGCGACCAATTCTTCTGGTTCTCTGGTCCAAGAGAAATGGTTGTTCATTGATAGGAACTTTCCTTTCCTTTGGACAAGTGCAAGAAGAAAAATAAATGCATTTACAAGCAGCGATGTCAAATTTAGATTTCTTTTTAGAGCTCAAACCTATTGGGTTCCTTTAAAAACATTTGTTTAAGAGTCAGAAATTTCTGTAACCTCTTTACTCCTAGGTTCATAGTTGTCGCCTATAAGAAATCTTTCAAACTGATAACACAAAAGAACATCCTGGTAAGTAGGTAACTGGGACTCAGAGAGATTGTACGGATATATGCCAAACACAGGACATTTCTGTCTAAATTTAAATTTAGATACAGACAGTTTGAGTTCTGTGTTCTGTTGAGAGAATATAAGTGATAGCACTCGGCGAAATCAACGACAAGAGTGAAGGAACTCGATGAAAAAATATTTATGTGGATACCAGTCCGAACATGTCGTATGGCGCAGGGAAATGAATGTAAGTGATAGAACTCGGCGAAATCACCGACAAGAGTGAAGGAATTCGATGAAAAAATATTTGTGTTGAGACCAGTCCGAACGTGTCCTTTGGCGTAGGTGAATGATTGTGAGTGATAGCACTCGGCGAAATCAACGTCAAGAAGTGTGGCCGCAAGCCGATTTTCACCTTGCGCTGTGGCGCGCCGCATTTTCGCTCGTATCTCGGGAACGGTTCGGTTTCGGTAGCAAATGACGTGACAAATAACTTTTGTTTTATACATTTTGCCATGAGATGCGTATTTCAGGCGCTAGGTAGACAATTTCACGATTTTAGGCGAATTTCCAAATTTCAAGGCCGGAGTTGGGGTTGAAGATGCAATCCGATCTCAAACAAAAAGTTGCATTGGAATCAAGAAGTACTAAGGCAACTTTTCCGCACTATTAGAAATCCCGAATCGAAAAGAGTAAGGAATCGACCCACCCTATTCACCAATGCTGTTCTGCAAAACGAGATATTTTAGTGACGCCCCAAAATCATTTAAATCATGTTTGACTCAAGCATACTGGTAAAATATGGCTTTTCTACACACTAATTATAAAGTACTATCTTTTATAAGAACTAAAAAATATAATCAATTAGTTTTAGTATTGCCATCCTCAAATCCTCAACATAAGTTCCATGACAACAAAAAATTTCAGCTACAAATGAAAACGCTTATCACTATTATTACTGCATTGACTTTCGCCAAAAAAGACATGCGGAAAATCAAGTTTTATTAGGCGCCAACGAGCCAACACTCGCCATTCGACGTGCCTTTACACATCATCAAATTGAATCCACAGCTATGGTAGATATTTTTTCGGGTTCACTAAATTGTATCTTTTTTCATTTGACTATGTTTTCTATTTGTCCGCACTAGTGCCAAATTTACTTTTCACATTCGACCGCCCAATCAGCTGAAATGACATTGCCTTTTAGCCTCGAATTTTGTAAATATTTTTGTTCAAGCAACTTTCGTTCTTTCTGATTTCTTCTATACAAGTATATTGTGCGACAAAATTTTACAAAGTGCTTCTATCTGTTGCTTATGATATGGAATGTTAGGTACACACAAAGGCCATAATGAATTAGTTCTACTTTTATGCTAAACACTTGATGCAATAAAATTATAGATGAAATAGTTTTTCTTCTTGATATAATCAGGCAAACTCTTCCCTTCTTCTTTTTTTGACTTGGCAGTTTGCCAAATGTATTGTACCACACTCATATTTGAATAATTGTGTTTAAATTACAAATTGTAAAATTTCTGCAACATATTTTTAAAGAAAAAAAATTGGTTTGATCTTATAAGTGCATAATAGAAAGCATGTTGTGACATACATAGTAATTCGTCTCTAAGTGGTTTCAAAGTAGTATGAACCATATGTACATATGTCTCCATATCTTTAGTTTTGGTCATTATTACAGTTGCATTAAACCAAAGGTTTGGGTATTCGGCTAAAGTAGCATATGGAGAACAAAGTCGTACTGATAAATGAAAGTCCAATTGTATTCGAATACATTTAGAAAATCGCACACTTTACCAACTTTACGTTGTGCTATATATAAAGGTATATCTGTATGATTATTTATGCCTAGATACAGATTTTTATCATTTGTCAAACAGATGGGGAGTAGGCGGTCAAAAATGTTCAGTGACATCAAGCAAACAGATCAGAAGTATCGACAAATTAACTAAACAACGAGATAGGCAGCAACAAAAAAAAAAGCACGAACATCAGCAGCAAATCCACGCTTTTTAATTTTAACAACTTATCCCCAAAATTGCTAGCTTTTCCAGGTTTTCATTTTAAAACAAGTATGAGTGAGCAACAAGATAACAGGTCATGTCGTGGCCATGTCAGCTTATTTTTTATTTTGAAAGCAAATGTGATTTTTTACACGGTTTCCCTATAGCTTTTATCCGTCATTTCCACTGACAGTTTTTATTCTTATTAGTTTTTTTACAAGAGTAATCTCTTGATATTTGGTTTGCAAAATAGAAATGAAATTGTGTTGATCAATGTGTTTACATTTTTTTTATTTTTATTATTTTATATTGTACCTAGTATATAAAAATAAAATACTAACAACATTTCTAGTTTACTTAATTAGGAGAGATACCTAAAAGCTAAATGTGAAGAAATACATTTGCTGCTACTGATGTCTTACTAGGTCGGAAGGCTTCTTGCGTTTCAACCGGATTTCTCGCCCAGCAGTTTCGATGAATCTGGAGGCTTCCTTATTAACGTGCTGCCTAAGCCTCAGTTCGTGAGACTTTGCTATTTTGTAGATTTCATTTGCCACTGAATTCACGCCTAAATCACAGTGCAGGTCAGCAGATCTAATGTACCAAGCTGCATTAACTAAACTCCTTAGTACCTTACTTTGAAATGCTGCTTTTGACGTTGGTAAAACACTTTGAAAACTTGAAATTTTTAAGATGCTTGCAGCAGTCAACTTTTTATAGAGAGATATTTGTTGAAAATTGCATCACATTTAAATAGTATTCTTTGTTGACAGTTTGGCCGATCGGAAGGAGATCAGAGTGCACCACACCGCGATAATTAAAGAAAACTATTAATATAACCTTAATTTTTTATCAGCTTTGATTTGCTTTTTGGCTTCGGCTCATCTTTGGCGCGATCTTCGGAAGATTTATCTTCTGTTTCCAAGACTTATCACTAGTAATAATATATTTACTTCCAATATTCCAACGAAGCCAGTAAGATATCTGACTGTTAACCGTCTATTCTTAAGCATCAATTCCTTTATTTTATTGAAATGTCGTTCGTAAGTTGATATTGTTAGCCGTCCTGTACGTGACTTGATGTCAACGCGTTATCGACTTTCTTTGAATATTTAATTTGTACCACAAACACTTTTTCGCGATAAACAATTATTACCGATGTTAAGGTAAGTGGTTCTAATGCATACACATACTAATTTCACAAGCTGCATACCTATACTGACATTATCGCAGAACACTTATCGGAAAACAATGAAGTGAAAATCCCTCAACAAATCTATTTTCAGTTAAATTAAAGAATACGTGCATCTCTGCCTATGTCTATGACTATGTCATATTAATTTAATAATAAAATATAGTTTCACATCATATAGTGCACGCAAAGCCTTATATAGTAAATAGTGACAACTTAACAACTCACTTGCTAACAGAACTTATAAGTATTCTGTGCGAGTTTTGTACATTTTCAATATATATATCTTTTGTACTATAGCTATAAGGAATGAGAAGTCTAGTATAAATTATATGCAAAATTCAGTACACTAAGAACATACACTTAATATATACTCCATTATATAGTTGCTATCACATTTCACTAAAACTGAGTTTTGGTCCTAAGCAAAAATGTCACTGTGAGAAGGAGAAAACAGCTGAGCCGACATAGAGATGGGAATATACATATATTTATAGCTACCATTTAGATGCTTATAATATAACACACATACATGTATACTCAAATGCTCCTTTAGAATTGGTTAAACAATCGCAATGCGGCTCCGCATATGGTAAGTAAAATATAGCAAGCGCAAATTTGACATTAGAATCTGTATGGCAACGTGACAAATTTATATGGAAGTTTTAATTCCTTACATACGTGTTCATCTGATTTAAATTTTCGGTTACATTATTTGTTAGTTTCAATTGTATTGAATTGCGGGTATATTTTTTTCATA
>NC_052500.1:56799055-56860515 GCF_016617805.1 Bactrocera tryoni | reverse complement strand
GAGAAATTCACCTGCTATTTTATTTACCTGCATTTGGGTAAATTAAGTAGCTGTAGGTGTTAGTGCGGCTAAAAAACAAAGAAAGAGGAAGTAGGTACAAAAAGAAGTCAAACAAAAATATTGAGAGCGCAAAATAAAATTATTGTGACCTTAGATTAAATCCAGCAACAAAACGCAGTTATGCTTCTCTTCGCACCTATTCTGATTCCTTCTTATCTGGAAAAAAGATAATTATCTTAATAATATTATCGATACAGGATTGCTTAATTAGTATTACTGGAGGGGCAGATCCATTATTATGTATCTGAAACTGGAATATTGGATATAGATTTTAAAAGTTTAATTATACCAGATGAATTCATAATTAACTTAATTCCTTTATGAAAATATTTTTGGCAAGATTAGATTAACAAAACTTTCCAAACTGACTTGTTTTAACGCAAATTTTCTTACGTTAAGAATTTTCGGTTCGATCGAGATATTTATATGTATGTTTATGTGTATACAAATGGTTATGATGACGAGACGAGTTGAACTCCAGGAGAATGCCTGTCTGTCCGATCGTCCGTCCGTCCATCCGTGCAAGCTGTAACTTTAGTCAAAATTGAGATATCTTGATGCAATTTACTTGTAGTATGCGTGTTCCTTGATAAAAAAAGAACGCGTTCCCAAAATGGTAAAGCTATAATGGGGCCGATATCAAAATTGGACGAAGGGAGTGGCACCGCCCACTTTTAGGTGAAATAAAATATCTTGAGACTCGCCCAACCTATATCGTACTAGACATTCCCCTGAAATTTGTATATATCAGTGTGGAAATGGGCAAAATCGGATTACTGACACACCAACTTCCCACATTACACAATTTTAAAACATCTAATTTTTCCCTTTCGAGTGTAAAAACCAAGAAGCAATTAAAAGAACGGAATAAAACTTTGTACGAATAATGCCTTTAGAGTATACCACCTTAAGACCAAAAATTGTATAATTCCAAAAAAACGAGTTCAATCTCCTTAAAACCGAATATTTGGGATCCAGTACCAATACTTGACGTTTTAATTCAAAGTTAGTACGTTTTTGTGCTACAAATGTGTTAAATCGGATCAATACTTCCCTTATCCCCTCATATCTAGTACTCGTATAGAGGTTTTCGAACTTCCGTGTGATTTTATGCTGCATACTATATCGGCCAACACGTGAGTTATCACAATAAAATTGAGAGATCGTGAATTTCTGCCAACGGTGCATATTTGTGTTTAGAATATAACCATATAACCCAACTACCTGAAGGTACTATCCTGCTTTACTTAACAGGACTAAGCAATTTGCAAGTGTTATAACATGTTAGGTTAGCCCTTTCCTACTGGTTATTACTTGTGTTTTTTACCATCAGATACTTTACTCAGAGTTTGTATGTATTTCCTTTATTTCTTGCAACTAGGTGGTGTCTCCAGCATTCTTTCGTAGATAGCATTTGTAATATTTTTGTTGGTGTTTATTAAAGCATTAGCATTATTATTGTTTTTACCTTTCTTTCTCAGTAATGTTAATAAAGGTTCTCAGTACATACATATTCGGTTCATCCATATTTTGCTTATGCTTTGCTGTTATTGGCTAACTACAACTTATTATTTTGTTAACGTTTTGGTTATCAGTAATAATAACATTATGATGAGTATGACGTAGAGTGGAAAAGCGTCTGGAATAAAAAATACACTTTCATTTTTTTCATTATTTCTTATAGATCTATGACACATAATTTATGAGTTGTTATAGCTTTAACAAATCTAGTTTATCTTCAAGTTCATATGTACGAAAAATCATATTTAGTGAATATTTTTTTTACGGAGATGAACAGGACCGTAAATTAAATTCAACCGTAAACTAATTCATATTGATATCATACAGAAGTTAAAACATGGACGAAAAATTTATTAGCCGTTTGCAGAATGGCGTAAGATTATTTCACTTTAAAGTGGTTATTGATAAGTTAACTGGTTCCTTATTATTGATGTAACGAAAATTGGTTCAATTGGAAAAAGGTTGAAAAATTAACAATCAAGAAGGCTGTTACTGTAAAGTGTCAAATGTAAATCATTTTATGGTACGAATTAAGACCAAAAAGATATACAAATAATAAACGCTACTTATATTTGTGCCCGTTGCAGGTTTTCCATGAACTTCAACGGAGATACCATCACTGAAGTATGAAAATACTTTAAATGTAAAAATGCAGAAAAATAAGAAGAGCTAAAAAATGAACTGCTAAACTGCTGCAGCGAGACTCCCACCAACATTAGAAAATGCAAATGGTTATAAAGATAGATGAAAGAATCATAGTACAATGAAGAATAGAGTTCGTGATTAGTACCTGTTTCGCTGTCCTTAGTCACATCTAAAAAAAAGTTATTAAAAATAACTTTAAATAATTACACAAAAATTCTTTCTAGTTTTATTTGTGTATCTTGCATTTATCAGGATCAATTATTATTCATTATTTACTCTGCGAACACAAAAATCATTGATAATTATCAAAATTAAAAAAAAAAAATAACTTACTTATTTTATTTCATTCCTAGTTTTTTTAGTAAATGTTCAAGGAAATAAAATATTCACATGACCGCTTTAAACATGTTTAAACGTCTCTTTTGAATTTCTGAAGTTCCACTCAATATTTTTCGAAGTATTTGTGTCTTTATCTGCACTTTATTAAATAATCTACATAGTCACTTTCAAGTTAATACATTTTATTAGATCAATAGTTAGCAAAACATTGTAGGCTTTTAAAGCCGATGGGATAATATTATGTCTAAAACTTCGATAGCTATATTTCTAAATTAATATCAAATAAACATAAATTTTATCTACACAGACATGTTGTAAATATAGGCGCGTCTCTATGGTTTCAACCCTTATATCGCTCAACAATGCAACAGTACAGAGTAGACTAGGAACGCCAAATAACGAATATTGTAGAAGCCGTCAGGAGGCAGAAGAGGAGGAGCCTATAAAACATCGTCTATGCGAATACAATGCTTTGATAAGGAATATAATCGCAACTGTCGGTCGAAGGTTTTTTGAAGGCTTCTCGGAAACACAGATAAAACTTTTCATGCTGCTGAACTTCATCACAACCATCAGCGTTTTCAGAGAAGAGACAATAGAGTGAGAGTTCTGACTGCCAGTCGTATCACAATTGGCCTTCTAAAAGCCTGGGTGCTTCATTAGACAACAACCCTACGTATCTACCTACCAATACATTTCCAAGTAGAAGTCATCTGATTACTTTTGGGTTAGCAATAATTCAATTTCTTTTCTTAAAACCTGCACTTTTATATATCTCACATTGACTTTACACCGAATTTTTATGTCAACTGTGCAATTATCCTTAACAACGTGTCCCTCGGTAGAACTTAAAATATACAAGCATAAGAGAATAGAGAAGGACGTAACACTGATAATCGTTATACTGATATATGCAATATAATACAGCACGAAACAAAATGATATATAGTGGTGTATTCACTTCACACTCAACCTAATTGAAAGTGGTATATTCATTTCACACTCCACTTAAATGAATCCAATTACTGTGAAATCGAGTAAAATCCTAGTTTAATATAACTTATAGCAGAATTTTCAAACATCCGGTTATCTTACTCGGTATATAGTATATTGGTTGTGGTATGTGAGGTACCTTAATGAAACCCTACATATGTTTATCTTCATTCGTTCTCACATTATAACAAAGCATTTTTGAGTAAAACGGCCTACGTTGGGTTGGAATATAGTATCAGATGCCTAAATAAGCAATAAAAAAAATTTCAAAAAGGTAAAAAAGCGGATTAAAGTAAGTGTAGGTAAAATACAATTTTTAAGGTATAAAAAAGCCATCAAAACGTTCGAAACGGCCTACATAAAAACAAGGAGCGTTCCAAAGTAAACAGGACTTTGAAAAAAACAGAATGTATGGGTTTTTCGGCAAAATTAATTTATTTTATTCAAAATAGTCTCCTTCTGCTTTAATACATATTTTTGCACGGTCCAAAAGCATGTCAAACGAGTGTTTTAGCTCCTTGGCCGGTATAGCCGCCAGTACGGCAGTATGAGCAAATTCATTTTTCCGAAAAGAACGAAGTCAAACGGTGGCATATCAGATGAATACGGGGAGTGGTTAATGGATAAAATGTGATTTTTGATCAAATAATCGTCCTTCGAATGTTATATTTTGAGCAATTTTTGGTCATCAGTCAATTTGTGCGGAGCAAACCGTGCACACACCGTTTGTAAGCCCAAATGTTCAGTCAAAATGCGATAAACCGATCCTTTGGAGATGTTCCATTCCATTTCCATGAATTTCATTGATGATTTTAGCTGATTTTTGATGAATTCAGGAACAGTTTCGATGGAATTTCCGGTGATCACGGATTTTAATTAGCCCACATGTTGATCGTCATTTATGTCCTCACTACCACTTTGAAAATGTTGAAACCACTCGTGCACTCTGCTACGGGATAGGCAATCATCGCCATAAACTTGTTTCATCAATTGAAACGTTTCGGTAAAAGTTTTACGAATTTTAAAACAAAATTAATGTTGGCTCTTTGTTCGAAACTCTTTTCGCACCGATAACACAAATAATCTGACACTCAAAACGCAATAACCTCACTTCCAATTTATGAAATGTGATGAAATTCTCACTGGACAATCGATAAAGATAGCAGATTCTAACGCACCAGTCGACATATAGATGACGTCAAAAAGTCCTGTTTACTTTGGAAAGCACCTTGTATGTTTGTGTGTGTGTGTTCAAGTCGTTAAAAGCCCCATGGAAGCAAGGAGTTAATGCGCTCCCTAAAGTGTAATTTTTTTATTTGCCTCAAATACATTTTACTCGTATGAGTGCAGCAATACATGTTCGCACATTTTATGTACTATGTTACTTCCTGTTTACCCTTTAATTCTCTCTCCTGGGATTTTTACTCTAAAGGCAATCATTTATTATAATATTAATCCATATTAAAAACTAGATTAAGTGACAACTAATTTTTATTCACTTAGTAGTATAAAGAGTACGGGCTTCTTGTATGGTAAGTAATGTGTGAAGCTTTCGTTAGGAATATAACTACGCTGCAGTTACTTAGCATTGGATGAGAAGTGAGGCATAGCGGGAGAATCATGTGTCAGCGATATAAATATATAATTCTTCAGCAGACGGTCAGATTATACAAGTATATATATACATACGCAAGTTAAATATATATAAAGCTTTTATTATTATTCTATTTAAGGTCTTGCGAATTTAATTCAGACATTGAATTGAATATTTAATTAAAAATTAAATTAGCTAAATATCCATAATAATAATTATAACTTAGAATGCATTTTAGAAAATTAATTTTGAAATTTATCTATTTTAACTTACGTTTTATTGTTATTCGAGGAACCACAAAAAATAAAAATTAAAGCTACGATATTTTGCGATCGATAACAGAAGTTCCAACAATGATTATTTCTGCGAAAGAACTCTTAAAGCTACGACCATCAGGCAATAGTTCGTAAGCTTATATTACTAATTTGTTTTCCGAATATGGCTACTGGCTCAATAACGATGAGCAAAACACTCCTTCTATGCACAACACCAAATCAAGTCAAGTGGATCTGCTCCGCTTACTATTAAAATTGTATTACGTGCACTTGAATAACTATACCCACATATGTATATAGAAATATATCTAGGCAATCGCCATATTAAATTCTTTCATTTTCTTTTATGAACTCTTTAAAAAAATGATTTTAGTCTAAAAAACTTTATTTATTTATTTACTTTTGTCATACAAAAGTTCAACAATACTTATGCAACTGGCAAAAATAGCAATTGGTATGCCTGTCCCACGTGCTATTCATACACATTTTATACAAATTGCAGTTTGTTAGAAAAACACAACGCCCTAACCAAATAAATGTTTTATTTTTGCAGTATTTGTATATATGACTACATGGACATTTTAGTACGTCCTTTTGCTTACAATAACATTGGAAAATTAAAAACCTTCAATTTCGATAAAATATTGTAATTGTTCTCAAATTAATTTGGGCAAAAAGTGCATAGGATACCAAAACTATTACCACATTGCAAATAGATTTGAGTTGTAATCAAAAGTGAATTTGTAAAACATTTTTATTTTATTATTAAAAAAAATAATTACTGGTAGCACAATTTTTTTGATACAACACATTGAAACATACATATGCAATTTTAACTGGTAATCTAAAAATAGAATTTTATGACCGAAAAAGGACAGAATTCGTTTAAAGTGAAAGCAACGTTTATTTGAAAACAACTCATTTGCAGGAAGGCTGAATATGTGTTCCCTTTAAAAGCTATAAATATATCAGCATTTATTTTCCCTATACGGAAAAGGTTTAAGTTAGCAAGTATTTTACAACGTGAATTTCGTTAGATGACTTCTTTACTTATCTTTATCTATAAAGTCACTTTAATAAAATATTCCATACTCATGGTGTCGGTTTCTGGCCTTGTCACATGGAATTATCTTGCTTTAAGGCTTTTACAACTTAGCTTATATATACATATGCATATAACTTAACGAGCTAAGTATTAATAGTGTGCACTATTTCTTTATTAAGTAAATCATACATGCAAATATAAGTGTTTCTCAATATGTTATAGAAAAAAATGGTAATTAAATTTGACTAACTAACTTGAAAACTTAAGAGCCAAGTAAAACATAAATGCTGAAAGTCAAAAAGAGTATTTAATATCAACATTCTCTATCTGAGCCCGCAACTGTATTACAAGTAACCTAGTAACCCTGAAGTATGCATCAAAAACATTACGGTCTGAACATTTATAAAGCTATGTACTACTTGAGTGAAAAAGTGCATAATTACTCGAAAGCGTAGACATATATGATTAGCCTTCTACAATTATAAGCAATAAACTGGTTGGCCTACTACCTATAGGAATGGCCCGACAACTGCCTTTACATACTGGCGTGTCCATGCACACTTAGCTTGACCATGTCGGATGTGTTAGTACGAAGTAATAAGGGCACATCAAAGCAGCTGGTCGACCACTTGCTGCATAAATTAATACCGGAAAATTTAATAAAGGCGTAATGCATTTAAGCCATTTCTGCTATATGTAAACATGTACGTAGGTATATGGATATATGTATACTAAGACCTTGTGCATATGTTTGCTACAAAAGGCCCATGGAAATTTTCCATTTTTGCAGACAGACATACTATTTTTTTTAACTTTTTTATACATATGCTATAAACTAACATAATGGCAACTAACCAAGACTTTAAAAGGTGCAGTAATGTTTATGGCCAAGAAACAAGAAATCTGTTGGGGTTAAAAAAGAGTCAACAAAATGTTTTCAAGTGAGTAACGTTCCGTTTTAGCTAAAAAGATGAAAACACTTCTTTTGTAGTATCATTAATAAGATAATTCAAGTGCATGTATTAACCCACTTTTCCGCTCTAACAGAACTTAAAATCGGATTTTTTGCTAATGTCGAACGTTAACATGTATGCAAAGCTACCTATCACTTAGCTGGCCATATGAGTGGGAAATCATGTTCGCCTGGGAATTAGCGCCTATAGTATCAGTATGTAGGTAATCTGAGCAATTTCATTGCTCCCAATTCTGATCTCAATATGTGTCGCATACAACTCGAAAGTCTGTCCTAGCTTGCAGGTTAGCCCACTGAACGGAAACCTTTGAGCAAAACAACTAGACTCAACAGCCCAAAAGCAGAAAAGTCGGCCAAGGGCCACAACCATTTGGAAAATTGAGGTCAGCATAATATACTGCATCACTTTTTAAGCCACTCTTCTCTTTCACACTAGTCTTCTCTTTACTTTCTAACTCATATTTTCCTAGTGGCACGTCACCTTAGGCGTTGATTACTTTAGAGCCTCTCGCATGTCTTTCAAGATTAATTTAAGTGTTGGGGAATTATGGCAAACGAAAATGGTGCATACGCTCTGCTGTGAATGCGGCTTACTTCAACAACTGTTTTGTGTTCACTTACCTAATGGGTGAAATATTACAAAAACTCCTACCGACAGTGTGAAAATGAATGAAAGCGGATGATAACCTCGCTCACTCCTCATATAAGGGTACTGCTAAATTACTAAAAGCACGATAAATCAATAACTAAACACGCCAGCGACGTTAAAATTTACCTCCGAGATGGAATGAAAAGACCCGAGCTACCGATTTCGACTAAATTTAGTATGTAACATTCTTCTAACATTTCCATATTAGACCTAGCTCTATATATTTTAAAAGCATAGCAGAATTAGCACGAACAGCTCATAACAAAGTACTCTCTTTTATGAGAGCTAAAAAATATAATCAATTACTTTTAGCATTGTCATCCTCAAATCCTCAACATAAATCCCAAGACAACAAAAAATTTCAGCTACAAATTTAAACGCTTATCACTGTTATTACTGCATAGGCTTTTGCCAAAAAAGACATGTGACAAATCAAGTTTTATTAGGCGCCAACGAGCAAACATTCGCACTCGATTGACGAGCCTTTGCATAATGCAAGCGCGCCTTACACATCATCAAATTGAGTCCACAGCTATGGTAGACATTTTTTCGGGTTCACTAAATTGTTTCTTTTTTCATTTGAGTATTTTTTCTATTTGTCCGCACTTGTGCCAAATTTACTTTTCACATTCGACCGCCCAATTAGCTGAAATGACATTGCCTTTTAGCCTCGAATTTTGTAAATATTTTTGTTCAAGCAACTTTCGTTCTTTCTGATTTCTTCGATATATTTACTTTACAAAGTGCTTGTCTCTGTTGTTTATGATATGGAATGTTAGGTACACACAAAGGTCATAATGAATTAGTTCTACTTTCATGCTAAACTCTTGATGCGATAAAATTATAGATGAAATTGCTTTTCTCCTTGATATAATCAGACAAACTCTTTCCTTCTTCCTCTTTTGATTTGGCAGTTTACCAAAGTATACACATATATATTTAACTCATATTTGAATAATTGTGTTTGGAGCAAAGATTCAAAAGCGTAGGCTGCTCAGCGCTTAATTGACTAATTTATAAATGTATTAAATTACAAATTGTAAAATTTCAGCAACATATTTAAAAAAATAAAATTTGGTTTGATCTTACATATAAGTGCATAATAAAAAGCTTGTTGTGACATAGTAGTTCGTTTCTAAGTGATTTCAAGACAGTATGAACCATATGTATGTCACCATATCTGTAGTTTCGGTCATGAGTACAGTTGCATTAAATCAAAGGTTTGAGTATTCCGCTAAAGTTGCATATAGAGAACAAAGTCATACTGCTAAATGAAAGTCCAATTGTATTTGAATATATTTAAAAATTCACACACTTTACCAATGTATACGTCGTATATAAAGGTATATCTATTTGATTATTTATGCATATATATAGATTTTGATCATTTGTCAAACAGATGGCGAATAGGCGGTCACTTCCTAAACAGAACGTATAAGTATTCTGTGCGAGTCTTGTACATTTTCAATATATATACATATATTTTGTACTATAGCTATAAGGAATGAGAAGTCCTGTTTAAATTATATGCATAATTTAGAAAACTAAGAACGTACACTTAATATATACTCCATTATATAGTTGCTACCACATTTCTCCAAAACTGAGTTTTGGATCTAAGCAAAAATGTCACTGTGACAAGGAGAAAACAGCTGAGCCGACATGGAGATGGGAATTTGTATTGTCGTGCATGAAAACACCAGCACATAATATGTATATAACTTCCATTTAGATGCTTCTAATATAACACACATACATGTACACTCATATGCTCCTTTAGAATTGGTTAAACAAATGCAATGCGGCTCCGCATATGCTAAGTAAAATAGAGCAGCCCACATTTGACATTAGAATCAATATGGCAAAGTGACAAAGTTATATGGAAGTTCCTTACATACGAGTACGTGTTCGTCTGACTTAGCTTTTCGGTTACATTATTATACTCTCGCAACAATGTTGCTAAGGAGAGTATTATAGTTTTGTTCACATAACGGTTGTTTGTAAGTCCTAAAACTAAAAGAGTCAGATATAGGGTTATATATACCAAAGTGATCAGGGTGACGAGTAGAGTCGAAATCCGGATGTCTGTCTGTCCGTCCGTCCGTCTGTCCGTACGTCTGTCCGTCCGTCTGTCCGTCCGTCTGTCCGTCCGTCCGTGCAAGCTGTAACTTGAGTAAAAATTGAGATATCATGATGAAACTTGGTACATGTATTCCTTGGCTCCATAAGAAGGTTAAGTTCGAAGATGGGCAAAATCGGCCCACTGCCACGCCCACAAAATGGCGGAAACCGAAAACCTATAAAGTGTCATAACTAAGCCATAAATAAAGATATTAAAGTGAAATTTGGCACAAGGGATCGCATTAGGGAGGGGCATATTTGGACGTAATTTTTTTGGAAAAGTGGGCGTGGCCCCGCCCCCTACTAAGTTTTTTGTACGTACCTCGGAAACTACTACAGCTATGTCAACCAACCTCTACAGAGTGGTTTTCTTCAGGCATTTCCATATACAGATAAAATAGGAAGAAATCGGATAATAACCACGCCCACCTCCCATACAAAGGTTATGTTGAAAATCACTAAAAGTGCGTTAACCGACTAACAAAAAACGTCAGAAACACTAAATTTTACGGAAGAAATGGCAGAAGAAGCTGCAGCCAGGCTTTTTTTTTAATTGAAAATGGGCGTGGCCTCGCCCACTTATGGACAAAAACCGTATCTCAGGAACTACTACACCGATTTCAGTGAAATTCGGTATATAATATTTTCTTAACACCCTGATGACATGTACGAAATATGGGTGAAATCGGTTAATAACCACGCCTTCTTCCAATATAACGCTATTTTGAATTCCATCTGATGCCTTTTCTGTATAATACGAGTATATACATTACGAACCAATGATGATAGCGGAATAAAACTTTACAAAAATACGGTATTTGAAAAAATATGTAAATGACGTATAATGAAATCTCGATTATCACTTTATCATGCGAGAGTATAAAATGTTCGGTGACACCCGAACTTAGCCCTTCCTTACTTGTTTGTTAGTTTCAATTGTATTGAATTTGGGGTATATTTTTTCATATTACTGTGCGAATATTTCGCAATTTAATATTTCGTATAATTAAATTCTAGTTATACACGGATAGTAAATAGAAAGAAATTTATTGCTATGTGCTTTAAAAATTAAAAGCTTTACTTGATACGGACGGGGCGTATGAGTGGCATTACTTGCAGCAAATACATTTATAGGAAATAGTAATATATAAATAACGTTATATAATATTTTATAGAAATTCGGAGATAATCCTTTTCTGTATCGGATAAATAATTAGCTTCTTTATAACGGGTGATCCAAGTATATGTACTTTTTGCAATAGTCCTTTCTTGACAGATCACGCGTGAGTTGTTATGCTAGTTTTGTTCAGTATTGTTTGACATTCATGGAAAGGCTTACGCCAGAGAAATGCATACAAATGGCTCGACTTTATTTCGAAAATTCACGTTCTGCAAAGAGTTGTCTTACGCATGTCACTCAAATCATAATTTGAAAGCGTACAAAATACAGATTGTTCAACAACTGAAGCCACTCGACTTTCTCAAGCTAAATTGTCCTTAATTGTTAAAACTATTTTTTGCCAACTTTGATTTCTAAAAGCTGCAAGAATATGAAATGTTTGATTATATCCGAAATAGCTTTACCTTACTTGTTTTGTAGAAATAAATAATAAACTGAAAGCCTCTATAAAATAAGTGAAATTCAAAAAATCCTAGCCTTCCAAAGTAAACAGGACTTTTTGAATCTAGAGCCTTTGGTGGCGCCATATATATGTCGACTGGTGCGTTAGAATCTCGATTGTCGAGTGAAGTTATTGCGTCAATATGTTTGTGTTATCGGTGCGAAAAAAAGCTTTGAACAAAAAGCCAACATTAAATTTTGTTTCAAAATTTTTAAAACTTTTACCGAAACGTTTCAATTGATGAAACAAGTTTATGGTAGTAGGCTGATAACTTGGGTTCAAAAAATCGAAATCTTTTTGTGCTTAATTTGAAAGAATACTTTGAAAATTTCAGACAGAAATTCGAAATATTTCAGGGGTTATGACGAGTTTCCTAGAGCGCCTCTGAGTCCTCTCTCTCAGAGTTGCTGAACTTTAAACGCGTTTTTCTCATTGTTTTTCTGGTCGGCCCGAGTCCTAACTTTTTCTCTACTAAATCGATAGAAATAACGACGGTGATAAAGTATTAAATTTTTTCAAATAAATGTTTTTATATTTTCAAAATGTAAATATAAACACTCTAAATATTCAAGATAATTCATTTTTATTTTTCTATAAAAAACCACTCTCCAAAGAAGTCTCGAAAACAGGCATAAGTTACCAGACTACTACGTTATGGCGATGATTGCCTATCCCGTCGCAGAGTCACCAGTGGCTTCAACGTTTTTAAAGTGGTCGTGAGGACATAAATGATGATCAACATGTGGGCCAATCAAAATCCGTGATCACCGGAAATTCCAACGAAACTGTACGTAAATTCATCAAAAATCACTTTTCGCCTGATCATAGAAATTCATGGAAATGGAATTGAACATTTCCAAAACATTGATTTATCGCATTTTGACCGAACATTTGGCGCTACGAAAGGTGTGTGCACGGTTTGTTCCGCACAAATTGACCGACGACCAAAAATTGCTCAGAATCCAACATTCGATCGACGCTTGTGACCGATTAGTTGAACAAAAATCACATTTTAACCATTAACCACTCTCCGTATTCACCTGATATGGCACCCTGCGACTTCCTCCTTTTTGGAAAAATGCATTTGGCCATGAAAGGAAACGTCTGCATAAGTAGAGGCCATTAAAAAGGCATGCGCCGGCATACTGGCGGCCATACCTGCCAACGAGCTAAAACACTCGTTCTACATGCTTTTAGACTGTGCAAAAAGCTGAATTAAAGCAGAAGGAGACAATTTTGAATAAAATAAATTGATTTTTCCACAAAAACCATTTGCTCTGTTTTTTTAAGTCCTGTTTATTTTGAAACGCACCTTGTATGTATATATGGAATGTAAGGGAAATTCAGAGAGAACTATTTTTAATAAAAGTTTATGTTTTCTTCTGTTATTGTGAATAGTGGGTGCAATACTTCCTATTTTTGTTTAAAATGTACACGCATATCTCATATAGAACTTAATTTGCCAGAATAGATTTCGGTTGCCTTCGAACTTTGACATTCCTTAACTACTTTCGTTTGGACTTAATTTATTTTTATCATTTTTGTTGCCGGCGATTTTTTAAGCGGTGTAAACATTATTTGCATTCCTCTGAAATGATTTATTTGAGTTATGCTGAAGCAGCAAAATTTAATATTAATATTACCCACATACATACATGCGTTTACAAAATAACTTAGAATGCGTGTAATGGTGCAATTTATATTTAAGGTTTTAAAAAGTTTATCGCTCTTTATAACATTTTTAAGTAGACGTGTACACCAAATTAACTAAACCAACACTTTCTCTCACCATTTTTACTAGGTTAGACGGCCAGCAGTACTCCTTTGGGTACGCCGATAAATTACTTATACGCAGTGTATGTCATAAATTAGTCAATAATAAATGAATAGCATCGTTGTTGCCAGATATTTTTCTTATATGCATGATGTTGAAACTGATATTTAAAGCAAATGTTAAGATTGAATATGGGTCAAACCAGGTCAAGTGGTTCATGAAAAATTGGAAAAATCTCCGATTTTTAAAATGTGCAGTTCATTACGAAGAGGACGCATACCTCGTGAAATAAATATTTCATCAAAATAATTTTTTTTGTTAATATTATTGAAGGTTGAAATTTAGAGCATGATAAAATTGTGAAAATATTTTCACATAAACTACTGAAGATAAATCGAGAAAATTTTGTGAACCCAATGAAATATGTTCGTGCTATATTATAAATATTTTTTCACGATCCATCTGTTTAAATAATAAAATTTTACATCATTTTTTGTTAAACAATTGAAATTTTTCATTTGTGACACAACGCGGAAAATATTCACCTTTAATAATATGCAAAAATTATGTGCATTCATACCATTCCAAAGATATTGAATTTTTGTCCCCCTACCGCTTTTAAAACGTATGGCACATTCATCGTTGCGCAATGCCCTTATGCTTGTTTGTGACACAGATGTCGGGAGCTCACGAGCGCAAAATATTTATAATATACTGTGAACATTTTTCTTTGTATTCACAAAATTTCGATTTATCTCTAGTAGTGTATGAGAAAAAAATTTTACAATTTTATCATGCCCTAAATTGAAACCTTCAATAACTTTAACAAAAAAAAAGAAAGAATTTTGACGAAATTTTTATATCACGGTGATATGGCACCGTGCGACTTCTTCTTTTTCGGAAAAATGCAATGCATGGTGGCCATACCGGCCAACGAGCTAATGCACTCGTTCGACACGCTTTTGGACTGTGCAAAAAGCTGTATTGAAGCGGAAGGTGACTATTTGGAACAAAATAAATTGATTTTGCACTAAAAACCATTTGTTCTGTTGTTTCTTTAAATCCTGTTTACTTTGGAACACATCTTGAATTATTATTTTGATATCGGTAAACCACTGTAAATAGTTTCTAAATTCGCAGGTTCTTGCAGAAATCAGCTTTTTATGGAGTGAAAACTAAAGGAGTTAAATTATTTTAGTTTTCGTAATAAAGTTTTATGCGAGTGGAATTGTTTATGCTGTCACGTACGTACGTACAGACGTGCAGTTTGATGAACAATTTTTCAATATGCAGTTGGTACTATAGTTTTCGGAACTAACAACTTTAAACGTAGGTTGTCTGCTTAATTTCGGGAATTGGCTTAGCGTTGTAATTTAGCAACTTACAGCTTTGTGATGAAGTTCGATGTTATACCATATAACCTCAGAACGATATTTGTGTTATTTACAGTAACTTATAACATTCATATGTGCCAATAAATGAAATTAAATCGCGAATCTTTTCACGCTATTATTTTTTACAACATTTAATGTGTATAATCTCAGCAATGGGGTATCGATATGCTTATCCCAATTTTTGGCAAATTGGCGAATAATTTGACAACTGAAAAAGTAACAGACATTTGTATTTGCTATTTTTTGAAAGAAAATTTCTTTATATAAAATATTCAATCAATGGTGTTTTGATAAAATCTGTTGTAAAGAGCAAAGTTAAGTGGTTTAATTTAACAATGAGAAATCATGAGAAAAATATATAGAGTTTTCATTTAGAAAAAGCTTCAATGTAATTAGTGAACTATATTTTTTTTGTGGAAGTTTCTAAGTTGGAATCAAAATGAAAGAAAAGCCAAATGAACTTGAAATAAAGCTGTGAAAGAAGAAACAAATATTTTACAGAGACGACTTTATTACAAAGTCAAGCGCCTCAATGAAGATCTGATAAGACATCAGTATCAATATGTGCTTATTAGGTAAGTTCATAGTTACGCACGTAAGTATTAAGGCATCAGCTGGTTATATTCTTAAATCAAAATTGACATTACCTAATAATTTATCCTAAGACATTGCTGTGAAGATGCTTTAACAAATTTACTTTCAATTAAATTTAAAAATACATGCACCTCTGCCTATGAGATAAAAAGGTCCGCATACTTGTAGGAGAAATTCTGGATTACAATATTTTCCAAGAAAATGTATTTACTAATGTCTAATTCAGTTGTTTAAATAATCTGAAATAAAAAAAAATAAATTAAATAAAAAATAAATTAAAATTAACAATTATTGCAAGATACAGAAATTTAGATTTCCTTGCTTTACAAACATTGGTAGGGGGAAGAACTGAAATAATTTCTTTCCACAAATGTTGGTGGAATAAAATTAATACCCTTTGTGCATATTAATTTTACTGATCATAACAAGGTTCCCATTATCACCATTATTAAAATAAAATATATAAACAGAGATAAATTTTCTTTCCTTTCATTCAACATTTTTTAAGCCTATTTCATATAACTTTAAGAACCAAATATAATGCCTCATAACGTTTTGTGAAAGTAGCGCAACTATTTTCTTTCTGAGTAGCAATTGCTGCACGGAAAGCGGCAGATGGTAGACTGTGCCTACTTGACAACTCACTTGCAACGGAACAAAACGTTCAAGTATGTTGTGTAAGTCTGAGTATGCCGTACATGTAAATGCAAATACTCACATAGGTATTGCACCCATGTACCAACAGTTTCGCACATTTTCAATATACAGCTATCATTGTACTATAGCTATAAGGAATGAGAAATTATTCGCATAGTTTAGCAAACTAAGTATATTTGTAGGAAACACTTAATATGTTAGGTATTTATAAATTTGTTGCAATATTTCATTCAAAATGAACTTTGGTCGTAAGCGAAAAGCAAAAATGTCATTGTGAGAAAGAGGAAACAAGCTTGACATGTGCTAAAACCGCTGAACTAAAATGGAAATGTGAATTTGTACTGTCGCACATAAGAAAGATAACTGTATACGGAAGTAAACTGATTGTATGTACATACATATGTAAAACAACTTACATTTACATTCTTAGAACATAGCACACTTATACATACATGCTCTAATGGAATTGTTTCTTAAACCATTTCAACAATAAGCAATACGCTTGCGCTTACTATGTTAAGTAAGAGCAAGCCTACATTTGACATAAGAATTTGTGTGCCAAAGCGACAAATTTACAGAGAAGTTTTAATTAAATCCCAATTCCTTACATATGCGTTAGTGTGAATATTGATTTTGGGGAACTATATTATTAATTCATTTCGATTGTTTGAAGAAAAAAAGAAGTTTTACTTCTTATCCGAATACAGATGAGGAGAACAAAGCGTATGAGTGACATTAGTAGCAGCTAATACGTTCTATAGCTCTTTGTAATATGTGAAAAACGTAGTAATTAGAGAAATTCACTGTACTTATTATATTTAAAGAGGAAGACTAGTACAAATAAGGTTTAACTAAATTATGACATAATCGATACTCAATTATTACCGTAAATAAATTTAATATACGTTTAGCAAAAAAATGGTATGAATAGGAGGTGCATTTCTAAGAAAAGTAGGCTCTCCTGGATTTGGGTTCAAAGTCCATTTTTTTAAAACTTACAAAACCTAAACCAAAGGCACTGCATTCGCACGAAAACATTATTTTCAAAGAAAACGTAAACATTCTTACAAGGCTATAAAAGAAGTCCCTAGAGCTAGATAAGCACAGAGATATCAGCGATCATAATCAAAACAGTTATAATTTGTTCAAAATTTTAAAATTCTTAATTTATTCTTCAAAATCTATGTTTGTCTCCCCCAAAGTAGTCCTCTTCGGCACTCATGCTCTTGTCCCAACGTTCAATGCGAGGAGGAATGCACGTTTAATATCATCAATTGACTCAAATCTATTTAATTAGAGCGGTTGTTTGAGTTCGCTAAAAAGCCAGAAGTCACAAGGAGCTAGATAAGGCGAATTCGTAGGCTTGGACTCGATTCTCGTTGAAAATTTGGCGAAAAAACTCATGAAGAATCAATGCAATATTCGAAGGTACATCGTAGTGCAAAAGCCAAGACTTGTCGTCCCATAATTCCGGCCTCATTTTACGAATAGCTTTGCGGAATCGATCCATAACACCCAAATAATATTGATTGGGCCGGTCTGAAGGAATTCGGGGAGTACCACACCTCGATAAACGGCATAATCTTACCTTTGATCTGCTTTGACGTGTTTTTTTCGGTTTCGGCTCACCATAGCAATGATATGCAATATCTGAATTATCGTATGGTATGGGTCTTAAGTATAGATCCAAGACTCAACGCCATTAATTTCATCGGAAATCGCCTTGCGCCTTAGGAAATAAGAAACGCCAAATTCTTCGAAGATATCTCGTTCATTAATACATATTTCTATATTAGCACTTGACTCGGACTGTTCAGCTTATATGGCAGCTATATGCTTTAGCACCAGTTTCTTGGTGAGAAAAGGACGTGTGCAAAATTTCTAGTGGAGATCTAAAAACTGAGGCACTAGGCCGCATATGTACAAACGGAGAGACAGACAGACTTGACTAATGGACTCAGCTATATATATTTTGTAGGGTTTTCGACGTTTCTTTTTAGGTGTCAAAAACTTCCTGGTAAACTTGACATACCCTATTGAGGGTATAAAAAATACTAAGAGGGAAAAATCTTCTCATAATCGAACCAAAGCAGCAAGAAGCTCACTGGCTTGACTTCAAATGTGTCAAGTGGTTGGGTGGTGAGATATGCGGCATTTATGACTAGTCGTTCATACCTGTAGTTGCTGTCAACTGAGAAGTGAGTATTTACAGCCATTTCTTTTGTTAGGTTATTTATAGTCCTTTTTGTTGTTTTGCTCATGCTAACTCATTGTGCTCTTTTCTTCTAGATGAAATTAATTCTCATTGTTGTGTGATGCATAAATAAAACATCAAGACACAAGTGTCTGTATATTTGTATATTTAAGAGTAAAAGAGTTTGCTGACTACAAGTTTTTACCACCTTTATAGCACTAGTTTGCCATATAAAATACTTTTGTGTGCTATCCTCCATTTCGCTTTCTTCTTATTATTATATTTCGTTCTATTTCATATGTTTTTCCAAGCGTATTAAGCAGATATATGGCCTGATGACTGTGTTCAGCTTGCCTTCTAGCATTGCGGTGACGCAGAGTCACCTGACTAAGTGACTGACAACTTCCATTTGCAACCCACAATTATGCAAATTTCTAGCGGTATAGTCTGCTTCACTTCACTTTAGCATTTTTTGCATTTCATTTGGACATTTTTTCATTATTTGTGCCTTCGCAGTTTATGCCTACAGTAATATTTTTTTGTTTCATTGTTTATTAATAGATGATGCGGATATAATAAAAAACGCCCTGAAAAGCACAATTGCATTTTAGAAGCGAAATCATAAAGTGTTCAGGAAAACAAAATAACTTCTAAACCACACAAAAAGTTCTTACTGATATAAGTTTTGATTAAGCTTGATCAGGAGCCGGAGCTTTAAGGAAGTACATATATGTATTAACTTTCAATTAATTTACGTATGACAAAAAACTTGGGCGAAACCTTGACATAGTATGTGAGATATCTTAATGAATCTCAGAGAATATTTTCAGTATATGGCATGTTAATAGTATGTGGTGTTGGAAAAATAGATAAAATCTGGTCAATAATACCCCCAACTCCCGAACGGATTTCTCGGGCTTTGATTCCTGCAAATTGCAAGAGTATATAATGTGCGGTAACACCCAAACATAGCCCTTCCTTAACTATTGCATACAAAGTTTTTCAATACCTTCTACTATATTCTCGCGTTTGATCTTTTCAAATTGCGAGAGTGTAAAACGATCGGTTGCACCCGAACGTCAATTATTTTATCAAGAAAAAAGTATGACCTTATTATATTTTATTTGAATGTACACTCAGTCCTTTTTTTTACGCGATTTTTGGTTCTGCCACTAATCGCGTAAAAAAAATCGCGTAAAAATGGTAGTTTTCCAATATTAACTGACGAATTGGTTCCGATTATAAAAAATATCGCGTATAACAAAATATACGCGCAAAAAAATATTCAAAAATAATACAATAAGTTTTAAATTTCAGACTTATGATTTATTCATTCATATCAAAATAAAAAATACAAAACAAAAACCATATATAAAAGAGAAGAAAATAGAAAATAGGTAGATTTATTGGAAAAACCGTTGAATGCTGTTTAATCACTGTCATTATCCGTAGTGGAAATTATTCTTAGCCGCTTATTTTGATGGCCGGCACTGATATCACTAGAATTTGTATCAGAATCAATAGTAAGAAATTCCGATGTAGTTCTTCATATCTTAACATGCAGAGACTCAATTCTTTTTGAAAAATTCGTCCACGTTCGGCGTCAGTATCATTTGCTACAAAATAATTTTCCAATTCTGCTGCAAGTTTAAGACCAAGCAAAAAACGAAAAAAAGCAATCGCGTTAAAGTGAGAAATTCGCGTAAAAAAAACGAATTTGCGCTGCAAAAATAACCGCGTTAAAGTGAAATAGCGTAAAAAGAGATCGCGTAAAAAAGTGTACTGAGTGTACATGTATGTCAGCTACTTACCAGGAAAAGTATGAAGAGGCTTACTTAGAAGTAATTTTTATGGAAAGATCTTATGTATTATAACCCTACCCAAAATCCAAAAAGTGCAAAGCAATGAAATAAACACTACAGTTATGTCACTTAGACTATAGATATACTATTTTATTGTTTTTATGCATTACTTGTATTAAATGAAAAGTCATCTGCATGTAAGCGGCAACCCTCTTTTTATTATGAGGCTACTGTTTTTGCCAAATAAGCAAATGTAATAAATTTGTAAGCAATTTTTTATTCGTGAGGAAATTCGAAATTTCAAAGTCATTTTATTGCACATACTTTTATCTGAAAAGCAAATAAACATTTTTAGAAATTTTTAGGTTTTATATCTCAAAAAACATTCTGAAACGAAATTTGTCTCATTCGTGAAAAAATTCAATTTGAGACAATTGGATATATGTATATGGACAAAATTAAAGAAAACTTTCTAAAGACTATAAGATTCATAGATTTTGAAATTAGAATTTAAGAAAAATGTACAGAATTTTAGAAATAGTAGAATGCGCTACGACCAAGGATGTGCTCCTCTTTATTGCTGGTTGTCATCCTCGAATGATAAAGGGTTTTCAAATTGTGTTACATGAAGTGAAAGGATGAACGCAGGCAGCCAAACAATTAACAGCAATTACTTCTCAATTATATAATTTAAATAGTATGTTTAATTTTCATATATAATAGAGGTCTCAAGGGCTCACAGTGCCCTTTTATGTTCTAAAATACGGAGCAACAAATAAAATAGCATTGTGAATACTCTACAACGAAATTCCATTCAAAGGAATTTAACTTTCCCAAGGAAGCAAAGTAATTTCCTGTTTTCATATTTGAGATAAATAAAGTAACAAGCCATTGCATAGCTTATCTACGAATAAATAAGAAGTGGTAGCAACAATTATGCCGCACATGCAAAACATTATTGCTCCTGTATTAACGGCCGAACAAACAAAAAAGTTTAGCTGTACGACTGCAATTATGCTAGAGCTAGGGCTAAACGTTTATGTCTCAATCTTTTAATAAAATAAACTTCACTCTTCTGTAGCAATGGTGCACGCGATAGAACTAAACAAATTGCCCAAGGCGCCGCTTAAGAGTACAGCGGGTTGTAGCCACCAAAAGGTTTGATTAAAAATTGTTTGCACTTGCAAAGTCTAGCTGCTAAGTGCTTTCTCAATCACATTATTATTGCATATAGCGTGAGTTCCCTTTATATTCAGTATCTATGTGTGGACATGCAGCAATCTTCTAGGCTCTCCAACTAAACGAATGATCGTCTGAATGCACTGTGGCGTTGATTTATGTACGTAGTAATAAACAAGAAAGCCTCAGTGGTGTAAAGCATGGAGCTAGAAGTGTTTTCTAACATATGTATGTTCCTGTTTAGTGGGCGTTGTGTACACATTTCACCCATATTCTAGGTAACAGTGTTTACAGCACTTATATTTTGTATAGTTTGGTAGTGTATTTTCTGCGCAGACATATCCTATCTGTTTCAATTGGACCACCCCCTCCCCGTTGCTTGCGTGCGTGTCATTCGCCTATAAATTATTTCCGTTTCTGCATAAATTAGAGGCGTGAAATTTAAGGCAAATACCACTGTTTATGCAAAATATATATTTTTTTTTAATGAGCTGAACTTTAATTTATATATTTTCTTATACATATAAATATATGCGTACATATATATAAATTGTGAAATAATTTAAAATTCTTAAAATAAGAGCTCTTAATTTTTAAAAATATAACTTACACCTATTTTGTTAATGTGTAAATGGATGCCCAACTTAGTATTTAAATTTTTGATAAATCATTTACATTCGCGTTGAGAACCATATGGAAGTAAAAACGCGATTGATTATTAATGATTATTAGAATATACTTTATGCTTGACAAAGCTTTTAATGTTGCAATTGAAATGATTGTATAAACACGGAAAAACGTTAACTTCGGTTGCACCGAAGCTAATATACCCTTCACAGATGCATTTCTTTTAATAACTATGTGTTCAGTTTATATGGAAGCTAAATGCTATAGTAATCCGATCTGAACAATTTTTATGGAGATTATATTATTACCATAAGATTCGTGAAGATACCAAGTCAAATGCGAAAGTTTTCCATACAAGCCCTTGATCCGATTGTTCGGTATGTATGGCAGCTATATGATATAGTAAGCCGATCTGAACAATTTCTTGGAAGATTTCATTTTTGCTTTAGAAAACAATCTTTACCAAATTTCGTGAATATATCTTGTCAAATGCAAAAGTTTTCCGTACAAGAACTTTTTTCCGATCGTTCAGTTTGTATGGCAGCTAAATGCTATAGAAAGCCGATCTGAACAATTTCTTCGGAGATTACATTGTTGCCCTAGAAAATAACCTGTGCCAACTTTTATGAGGATACAGTGTCAAATGTGAAATCTTTGATGGTGACCATCCTTTATGTTGAATGGGTTGATATAAAAGTAGAAGTGTGATGAGTTTTGTTGAGATTTATGAGTATGGTGTCATCGGATGTGGTGTATTGTGCGGTGCCTTCTTAGGGTGCGCCCGTTTTTCCCGACTAGAGTGGAGGGAGGCTTAACTCATTTAAACAATTGAAATTATTATTTGCTTTATTCTTATATATATGTACATATATCCGTTCTTAATTTAAAGTTAAGATTTCCAAATATATTTTAGAGGTCTCCGACGTTTACTACTGAATGTTACGTACTTCAAGGCGGACTTAATATACCCTATACAGGGTACTAAAGTATTTAAGTACCGCCCAAAGGACGTATAAATCATAATTACAAGCATATTATAAAAATATAGTATTTTTCTACATACCAGTTATAAAGTACCTTCAATTACTTGGCCTAAAAAATTTAATCAGTTACTTGTCATTCTCTACATAAGTTCAATGACAACGAAAAATTACATGTTACAAGTGTGCTTTACACATCACTGAATTCAATCCACAGCTACATATTTTTTCGGCTTCACTCAATTGTATTTTGTTTAAGCGAAACTATTCATCATGTCTCAATTTGTGCCAAATTAAAGCGTTTCCGCATACTAGTTCGAACATCCGGCCGCACTAATAGCCGCAGCGAACTGCCTTTGGTTTTCCCCACATACACCTACACAAAATTTTACAATGTGTGTTCTCAGAAATCTCAAATTTAATAAGGAATGTTTATTCTCTACATTTTTAAAGAAAGAACACTGAAATCTCAAATTTAATAGGGAATGTTTATTTTCTTTCATAAGACGATTCTTTGGCATTTAGTTTTGAAAATTATATATTTCAAAAATATTGGTCCATTAGTTGAGTCCAATTTTCGATGACGCGTTCGAGCATTTCGATTGGTAACTTACGAATTGCGCGTGACAATTTGCTCTAAGGCCTGAATTAAATTTTGTCTACAACTTTAGACTTTACATATCTCCTTCTTCTATAATGGCGTAGACAGCGCTTATGCGGCTATAACCGAGTTAACAACAGTGCGCCAATCGTTTCTTATTTTAGCAATTTGGCCAATTTGATATAACAAGTGCAGCCAGGCCTTTTCCACATAATCTCTTCAACGGAATGGAGGTCTTCCTTTTTCTCTGCTACCCCCGGACGGTACTGCGTCGAATACTTTTAGAGCTGGAGTGTTTTCATCCATACGGATGACATGAACTTGCCGGCGCAGCCGCTGTCTCTTAATTCGCTGAACTATGTGAATGTCGTCGTATATTTCATACAGCTCAGCTGGGCGGGAATAAAAACTACAGACTACAGACAGACCTACAGACTTTACATATACGACAGGAAAAAGTCTAACGGTGTGATATCTTGGTGGCCAACTGACTAGCCCAAAATGTGAAATTTTCTGCTCACCGCAGTGTTCTCTCAATAAATCCATTGATTGATCCGATGAGTGGAAAGTGGAACCACCTTGTCGAAATCAAATACCACCGATATCACTAGTTTCAATTTCAGCCAACAAATAGTCATTTAGCATGGCGCGATAACAGTCGACATAGACGGTTACGTTCTCACCGTCATAAGTTTTTAAGAAATAAATTGACCGATGATTCCACCGGTCCACAAACCACACGAAACCCTTGCTTTTTTTTTATTAAATGGGAGCTTTTGAATCTCTCCAGATTACTCTTTGTCACAAATGCGGTTTGCATATTCATTGAGCCAGAAACGCTTGTTCATCGCTAAACAAAATTTGGCTCGACAGCGTCTAGGATCTTCTTGGAGCTTTGCTTCCGCTTGCGAAATTCGTGGACTTCAGGTAAATTTAATGACAAACAATACAGAACAAAAATAATACGACTGCCTGACACAACTCACTCACTCTACCAAAAAAATACTATTGAAAAAAGTACATCTACTTGATCACCCTTTATTTATGTGATTGTCAGTATTTCAAATGATGTGCAATCTTACGTATTTACAAAGGTTCTACTTAATTAATTCTCGATGCAATGATTTTTTAAATGGAATAGCTTTTGTCTTTGGTATTATCCGAAAACTTTTCTCTTCCTCCTTTTTTTAGTTTGGCAATTTGACAAAGTATAATTATTTAATTCGGCATTTATATGTGAATTATTTAGTTGTGTCTTGAACACGACTGAGAGGAGTATACTGCTCAGTGCTTAAAGGACTTAATGCTAAAAAATTTAATTTTTCAGTATGGCATTTTTGTCAAATATTTATAAAAAACTATTTTTTGTTTTTATTGAAATTTTTGGAGTGATTTTACTGCTGCGATCTCCACCTAGTTTCCAATTAGTATTTATATACATATGTCCCCATATCTGTAATTCGTTACGGAGAACAGTAGCAATCAACCAAGTGTTTGTGTACTCAGTTACTCTTGCAAATGGAGCACGAAGTACTAATTCTGACAAATGAGAGTCAAAGAAATTGTACTCGAATCCATGTACAAACTCGCACACTTAACCACGAAATAAGGTATATAAACGTTCAACCTCTTGATTTTTTATGTTTATATATTTAAAAATATTGTAGCACTAAGCCAAAAGTGATAATTTAGGAAAAAGGTAGTCAAAGTTATCAAGTGTCATCAGACAAACAGACCAAAAGTACAGACACAACCACAAAAGACAGATCACACATCAACAACTGTATTACGGGACACAAAAAATGAATATCACAAAAATTTGCAAATAATTAGACAGCAGCATCTAAAGAAAATAGACCAAATTAGATATTTTTTGAATTAAAAAAATTATACTAGTACAAAACAGTAGACTGGTGGACATAATTGAAAAGCAAATAAAAAGTTTGTATTGTTTTCAGCAGTTTTTTCAATTTTCGGGGAAAACTTAAACGAAACATTCGTGGTGCTTTGTGTGCATGGCAATGGTATGATTCATTTTTTTATTAATTTTATCCAAGGAACATGTGTTCCAAGTTTTATTATGAATCTTAATTTTTACTGAAGCTGCAGAGTGCATGGATGGACGGAAAGAGACAGACAGGCAGTCACCCGGATTTCAACTTTTCTCGTCATCCGGATCATATACATATATGTAACCCCATATCCATTTCAATTAGTTTTGAGCAATTCGTAGAACCGTTGGGTGAACAAAACTGGTTCCAAGAGTATTATAAGGTATATGTGCGTAAGTACTACCACACATCAGAATTTAGTTTAGTAAAAATTGTTAATAAAACCTTAAAAGACTGATAAGAAAAATGGAGTTTATTTCATTTGTTTATATGAAAAATTGCGTATTTAAAAGTAGGAAGACTGATTCAAAAAAGTAAGAGGAAAAGATAATGCAGAAAGGTGAGAAAAAATACAAGCAGCAAAAAAATATGTAAAAACAGCAGATATTTTGTCAAGAGGAAATCGTGCAGTTTGTATGTATGCGTATGTGTGTCAAACAAAATGTGAGAACAACAACTGAGATACCCTATATAGGTTTGGTACATCTAAACATATATTTTTATTTAGAAGATTTTCAAGAGGAAACTACCTTGCAAGAAATATTCAACCCATGTTTTACTGGCAGAATCTCTTGCAAACAATTAAGTTAAGTAATTTAATAGAATACTTATTATAAACCACTGAATGTGCATCTCCTTTTGGATTATAAAAATGGAGCAAACTGCTTTGCTGAGGAATGTCATGAAAAGAGTGTTTAATACAAATATTTTCCATTGTTGATTTTATATTAGACGGGAAAACTTAAATGTTGCTAAAATATTGCTAAAATATTCCTAAATGAAAAATAAATATACTTAACAAAATAGGTTGCTTCGCCGTACCTAATATATTTTTTAAAGATGTAGCAAAGAAATGAAATGAATGAATGAAGCATATGTCATAATCATTTAAGAATGAAATGTCACAGAAAAGGTTAATAGAATGAGCCAACTTTACAACACACTTCCAAAAGAAAAAAAACGTGCAAGTATTCTGTGCAAGCCTAAGTAAGTCATGCGGATATATTTAAATGCAAATACTCACACATTCGAATTGCGCGCATTCGCCAGCAGTCTAACACGTTTTCAATATATGTAAATTTTCATTGCTATTAGGAATGAGAACTCTTGTATAAATTTTTCACATAGTTTAGAGCACTTAATATGTGCTCTACTGATATTGTTGTTGCAACACTTTATTCGAAATGAATTTTTCTCTTAAGCTAAAAGCAAAAATGGCACTAAGAGGGGAAGAAAACAGTGTTAAAAATATGCTAAGGAGCAGACATGACGTGAAAACTTGAAGTTGTATTTTTCTGCATGATTAAATATGTATGTATGAGAAAAAAGTCTGGAAGGCGTGCACATTTTTAAACGCCTTCAATTTTAATACATTATAAAACAAACCCTTGCACCCACAAATATTATTATTGGATTATTTCGTAAACCTTTTCAAATACAAAAAATGCGCCTGCGCATATGCTAAAAAAATAGAGCATGCCCACATTAGACTTTAGAATTTGTATGGCAAAGCGACAATTTTATATAGAAGGTTCAATTAAATCCCTATTCCTTACATGCAAGTTCGTTTGAATAGAAAGTTTTTGGTTATTATTTCGGCTACATTATTTATTAATTTCAGTTGTATTGATTTTCGGGTTTATTATTTCATATTACAGTGCAAATGTTTCGTAATTTAATAATTCGTAAAATGAAATTCTAATATGTGGAATATGAATGGTAAATAGAAAAAAACTTATTGCTACTTTCTTTCAAAAATTAAAAGTTTTATGGTGATATTAGTTGCAGCAAATACGTTCTATAACAGATATATGTATGTATAAAAAACGTAGTATTTTATACATATTATTATATGATATTATATTTAAATAATACATCAAGTACAGATAAGATTCATGTAAATAATGACATAATCTACAACCAATTATTGTTGCAAGTTAAATTCTATATTGCCATTCAAAAATTATTATAGTCAAAAATAATATCAAAAGTGGTGCATTTCTAAAAAAACATAGACTTCCTTATAGTTGGGTCCAAAATCCATTTTCTTAAAACTTACAAAATTTAACCCAATTGCACCGCATTTGCACGAAAAGTGAAGCTTCACAAATTCGGACTGAAATACCACTTTATTGTTACTAGAGTTTTCACAAAACCATAAAAGTCCCTTAAGCAGCAGTGGAATTGAAAGCAAACTTACTGGCATTATAAATAAAATGCTTTATTACAAATTTACTTTAAATAACTACGTCCTTATTACACTAACCTTTCTAAAAGTTGAATTTCAAGTCAACGTTTAGTATTATAAATAGAAAATATAACTTATAATTTTAGGTATAGTATATATTTCTTCTCTGATAATAATTGGCAACAGTATACTTGTATTGATTGCAAGGTAACAAACCCCTTAATTTTCCAGTTGATACCTAGTCTATTAAGAAATCGTATTATTACAAAATTTTAGTTTAGTTTGGAATCTTTTTGATTTTCTCAACACTTTTGATTTCGCTTCAGAAATTCGATTATGACTTTAATTTTTTTTACTATATACGAGTCATCAACCAAGAGCCAATGCCATACATCAATGCGAACTACGAACTACATTAACTACGAAGACAATAGCCCACACAAAATTTGTAACTGAAATGCAAACAATGCTAAAGTGAAGGGAAAACGCCAATTCCGTTAAAAATTTGCTTAATTGTAGGTTGCAAATGGAAGTTGTCAGTCATATAGTAAGTTGATTCCCCATCTCAGCTAGACAAGCAGGCAAGCAGTGTAGAGTCATCAAGTCATATATCTAGTTAATATGCTTTAAAAAACTAAAAAGGACTGGCTGCACAGTTAACAGTAGCTGTTGGTACGAAGGACATGCCAACAATAACTCACCAGCTAACAAGTTGATACAATTCCAGTCACACCACTGAGCCTTTCGCTGCTGCCTTCAAGTCTGAGAACTTATATTTGATTTTGCTAACCATTTGTGTATACCTTTGCAACCTGTTGCTACAGAGTTTTATGGTTTTGTTCACCTAACGCTTGTACGTATCACCTAAAACTGGGCGAGGTAGATATAGGGTTACATATACATACCCGTACATGATCAGGATGACGCGAAAAATTGAAATCCGGTTGGCTGTCTGTCTGTCCGTCACTTTTTACTGAAGTCACATATCCCCAAATTTAGTTCGTGGCATTCCTCTCATAATCCCATGTCACGGTGCGAAAATAAACGAAATCGGACAACAAAAACGCCTATTTCCCAGATAGCACAATTTTAAATTCCACTTGATTCTTTCACTTTCCAATACAAAAACCAATAATCATTTAAATTAACGGGATAAAACTTTGCACGAATAATTTCTTTGGTATGTGGCACCTTACAACCAAAAATTGTCCAAACTCAAACAAAGATGTTTAAGTTCCTACCGAATATGCGGACCACAGTATGTATAGGTGACTTTTGACTGAAGATACTCACATATGGTCAATATTTGATTATCTAAAATGTGAGTTTTAATAGAAAAAATCTGTTTTTAAGATTAAAGTTGGATCCATACTTTACCCTGAGCCCCCATAGCCGCATCGCGGGTATACTTATAAAAAAATTCTTTAAAGAGTTCATTAGTTAAAAACTTTAACGAAATGGTACTTATATGTAGTTATAATTCAGTTCAGCAATCTCATAATTCATGGTTATAGAGTACTCTAATATATTGGTAGTAGATGATGGTTATGTTAATATAATATAAAAATTGTGAGTATTTTACATGATATAAAACATTTTATAATACTCAAATATTATTCAATTAATTTGACATATTTATTTCTTAAAAAATATTTTTATATTTATAAAGTCGCTTGACGCAGCAACAGTTTATCTTTGTGCCTGACTTGGGCGAAAACTTCACCCAAAATATAGCTCACATCAAGATTTTCGAACATCTGGCTGACTTTATTCCTTATGATTGGTGATTGTATATGAGATACCTTAATGAAACCCAGGGAACATTTTTGTAGTATGTGGCATGCAGTTTTACACCATAAGGTATTTCCATGGCTTTGATTCCTGCAAGTTGCAAGAGTATAAAATGTTCGGTTGAACTGAACTTAGCACTTCCCTACTTCTTTTTATATACACTATATTCATATTAGTGTGATACTTTATTTTCCTATTATTATTATGGTTATTGTGTTTAATATTGAAAACAATAGTATTCCACTATTTTTTACAGGGTATATTAAGTTTTCCTGATGTTTGTAATGCGCAAAATAAATGTTAGATTCATGATCAGAGTGATGACCTAAGTCGATTTAGCTATACCATCTGTAGATATATATGCGAACTAGTCTCTCAGATTCTGAGATACCTATTTTGCACTTGTATCTCTATTATTTGAGAGGCGTTAAAAAGAAAGTTCTCTTTAACAAATCATTGTATTATTGTAGGGTATTACAGCCTCACTACTATTGAAGCTATCGTATAATTAAGCATTTTGTGTTAACATTAGCAGTGAAGGAAATTTACTCTGGGAGGTTACGAATGAAGTGATTCGAATTATGTATAATTAAATTGCATGGCATTTGTGGCATTAAGCTCGATAGAAAAACTGTTTCACATAAAAATATTTGGTGCTCTTTTCTACAAATTCTTCGATATTTGTTAAGTAGAGGTTACTTCATATCTATTTTTTCCCGATTTCAACTTTGTATGTTTGTAAATATTTTAGACTATTCTAAAATCAGCTTTCTAAAATAATATTTCAAGCAACCTTTATTCGTCTTCAACCGCCTAACCCAAAATAAAATGAACAGAGAACGTTAAAATCCCTAAAACATGAAGTGTACTCATTTTAATAAATGTAAAAACAACCACGAAATGAAAAACCCACTGATTAGAGCTGAAACTAGATACGCAGCATTTAATTATATCCGTTTTGCTAATTGTCCGGCGGTATAGTATGTAATAAAACCAGAAATGTTGACTAATTTTATGTGTTTGTGGTGGACAAATGCTCGCTCAGTTTCATAGACTTACGATAATATTTCCAATATGCAAATATATTTTCACGCGTTTACTTTAATAGGTTTCGTATATCACCAAAAACACTCCTGCTTACTTACTAGCTTATTATTGGTAGTATTGTTTGACCGAAACGACTGCCTTTACGAGTAATCAGAAACACGTGCACGCACAAAAAATTAATACATTCATCAGGATGGCTGGCCATTTATCCACTTGAAAACTATTATTGAAACGTTTAGCATTTCAATCGTTTCATTTGCTCTTCTTCCTGAAAATTACGATAGTTAATTGCAAACAAGAGCATTCAGCGCATTATGCTAATTTACCATCGCATTTAGTTCGAAACGGTAACACAATAACAGCGAAAATTCAATTACTTATAATGAGCGATATGCACCATGGTTTATCAGGCATGGTTAATCGCCACAAAGTGTGCAACAAATCCAATTCAACAACCAGTGTTGTAATTGGAAAATTGAACGAAAATATAACTGGCACCTCCACTAATGTTCTTTTTGCCAATACTACATATAGCAACAATTTCCTCGCACGTTTACACTTTACGCACCGATATGTCAAATTTCTACGAGCAAATGTCAGAAAGCAAATGCTTCTGGCTGATATTTTAGCTGATTATGATTATGTGTGCCGATCCGCCATGCAAGCGTATGTCTCTCTATGTAGGCGAATTTCCATTATGGTTTTACTAGGAGCGTTTAGCAGCACGCATTTCATACTTGGGAGCTTTGTTAACTGTGTAAAATTTTTACTGGGGTGATGTGATGCATAAGTATTTATATAGACCTGGACCTTCCTTAACAAATATTTATTTATTTAGTTTATTTTCTCTTTCCACTTACATATATAATTTTCAGTAGGCTATTAGTTGGACTAATTGGTTTATTTGTATAAATTTGCAAAGTAAAGTCCATCAAGTTCAAACATAATATAAACATGCATCTCTTGGGAACTTACTAGCCAACTTATCGGACATATATGAGATAGAATAATAAAATGTTGCCAAGGTTCGTTTTTTGGATGACGTATTTCTAAATCTTTAAAAACTCCACCATTCGGCGGATGTGTTTCCCTTCCCGTAGTAAGACGCGACACAGATCCTTAAGATAATAAATAAATGCCACCGAAAACGGATGGATTTGTGGAAGAACAATTCATAGATTTTTCACGATGATATGTAATGCAACATCGCACTGAGCCAATATTGTGAAAGAATCCAAAGCCAAAACCGCATTAAATAACATCGGTCAACCACGGTATTCACCAGATTTCGCACCGTCCTTGTTCCTCAATTAGCGCTCCATGGAACCCGTTTTCAGTACGTCGAAGAGATGAAACAAGGCCATGAAGGCCATCCCAAAAAGCGCTTATAAAAAGTTTTCGAGGGCTGGAAAAATTGTTTGCCTAAGTGTATTACGTCTGGTAGAGTTTACTTTGAAGGCGACAAAATAAATATTTATGAATTTATGTATATAAAGCCATCAAATTTGCTATTTTCTCCACTATGTATATGGATAAACGTTCCAAATGCTGTAATAGTTCTGTACTCTACACTTAGAGCTAAGTATTCCTGATAACAAAGTAAAATAATTATAAACATTCTATCAAATAACTTCAACTTCCGTGCAATATTTTTTGCATCTACGATACTACAGAAAATTCACCACAAACTAATTTTCTACAATTCAGTCAGCACCATTCAAGCAAATATATTCAATTGGTCGTGAGAGAAAGCAAAATTGGCAGCAAGTCAACCAAGTCAAAATTCTTCCGCTCAATCTAAATAGCAAATAGTTTTTGCAACAAAGTCGAAAAAATAACAACAAGAACACGTATAAAATAAAATGTATACTCTGTTCACGTAGCTTTACTGAAAAGTTGTGTACCGAATATTTGATTATTCACACAAAATGCAAATACATTCAAATATGTTTGTGAATGGGAGATAGTATCTAATTGTTGTTGCTCGCTGCCAGTTATTATTACACTCTTGCAATATGTTGCTGCAGACAATAATAGTTTTATTCATCTAACGGTTGTATGTATCACCTAAAAACAATCGAGTAAGATATTGTGTTAAGTAAATATAAATGATTAAATTGATGAAAAGAATTGAAATCCGATACCTTAAGATATTTGCCCGACTTTGATTGGTGCCAGTTGTAAGCATATAAGTTGTTGAACCCGAAATTAGCCCTTCCATACTTTTTTACAGTATTCCGCAGTCACGTCTTCTTTACTATGTAGTGGCTATGTATGTAAGCTTGTTCTTATTAAATTTGACTGCAGGCGCTGTTGTTGCTATTATTGTTTATTATTTGTATTGCTACAATAGTAAGAATACATATTCTTTGGCTGAACTCACTCAGAAACACATATTAGAACGTAATAACGCTTACATTGGCGTAACAGCGCGCGCACACAGATGACTAAACATGCGAAAAATTTAGAATTGTTAGCGTGAAAACTGTTCGCTTTTGAGCTGTTAAAAAATTCAGCAAACGCTTCTTAATTGTTGTTGCAGGTTAAAATATATTTGTTTCTATTTCGCTTATAAGGTCCTTTGGTGTCTGTTAATGCTGTAAAATGCATCTTAGTACAGCAAAAAGACAACAGTGCCAACAACAACCAATGCACCGTTGAAAATCATGTGACGTCGAAATATACGTTACGATTTGAATTACAGAACTTTTCACATAACTAAAACGTACCGCATCATACATTTCTATCAAATAATTTGCAATTCAACCGCGAGAGAATACGCAGGTTAGTAAACATTAAAGCGGGTCGATTTTATAGAAAAAATCGTGTATGCGGGAACATTCTACGTATCATTATGAACAAATTTGCCTGAGAGAAACCGGTTTGAACCCAGCGAGTTTCAAACAGAGAGGTATACAAATATCAGATTGTTTGGGAAATACATATGTGATATAGTTTTCCGACTTGACAGATTTCAACAAATGATCAATATAATATCAAAATATAAATATTTTTTAAATTTCATGCTAATATCTCTAAAACTGACGAAAAAGTGTATAAGGTCCCTAAACAGCTTCAACTTTTAACACGCTGTCTCAAACCGTTCGTATGTGCGTTTATTTGGCTGTGGAAAGTGTTGTCACTAAGTGATCTGAATTTAAAATTCAATATGAAAATGTGCATGCGCGCATTGAAATGCGAATGAATATGATTTAAGGAAACAAATTATTCATATTACTCTTCTAGGAATTCCTAACAATTTATTGCCTTAAATATTGTAAATATTTATAGTTTCTTATAAGTTTGCCTCTCTTATAGTATTAATTTTAAAATTGTTAACTCATTTCGAAAACAGCATATGGGGCGTATGAGTAACTTTTGTAAGTAATAATTTAGTTGGAATCGGCCTACATGTAAATTGAACAAATGTAATTATGCACTTAAATATTTTATCCTATTGTACAAAAATAATATTCAGTACTTTTTCCACTCATAATTAATTCAACTATATTATATAATTCTGCTTACTAAAATTATTATTTTATCTGTGCTTAGGAATGCATTTTGGCAATATTGGCAATTTATTGAGGTGAACTGTCGGTTATATAAAGACAGAGACATTGAATAAAAAATTCAAAAATACTCTGCTAACATGCATAAGTACCATAGTCTAAAAGCAAAACAAAAAAAATTAAAATTTGTCTCGATCATCCAGAAATGAAATTTGAAACTGTTGGGAATTGTAACTGCGACAACTACTTAATCGCCTGGGTAAATAAAAAAATGGTATTTATTTAAAAAGAACATTTTTTTTACACATATTGCGACGAAAAAGCGCCTGCAAACTGTAAGTAAATCGAAAAATATTTAATTATTCATGAATATTTATTTTGTCTCTTTAAGCGAATATCGTTTTATCTCTTCGATCGACTGCAAACAGGTTCCAAGAAGGGGCAGATTTAGTTTGGGGAATAAGAAAATCTCACGCAGCCAAAGTTGGTGAATACGGTAGTTCATCGATAATATTAATTACGTTTTTGGCTTTAAATTCGGTCACAATCGTGCCTCAATGCGATAGTGCATTATCATCGTGTAAAATCCTTGAATTGTTCTTCCACAATTCTGGTCTTATTCTTCGTATTATCTCGTGCAAACGCCACATTACGGCCAATATAATTCCTTATTGATCGCCCGTCCCTCCGGCACAACTTCGTTTTGCACCATGTAATTGAAAATAACAATGATCATCACCTTGATTTTTGAGCCGATTTGGCGTGGCGTTTTTGGTTTCGGCTCGATGACCGTTGACTTATTTGCAGGTCAAACTTATAAACTCATTCTCTCCTTGAATGTGAAATCTGAATTTGCACGATCAAACATATCCAAAGAGACCTCTTTACAGTTATCTTTTTGAAAAAAAATCAGATGAATCAGAACGAGTCGAGCAAGAACGCGCTTTTTAGCCAAACTCTACAACAAAATCATTCCAACGTACTCGCGCTCTCTTGTATTTTCTCGAACACTTGCCTCATGATTTTGAAGGAGCATATCTTTCACTTTTAAGGAGTTCGAAGATCATCCAGAACGAGGCATGCCTTTAACGCATGCATATATTTGGCATAGTAATTGAAGACAGTCCTACCAACATAACAAGATATATTTTTTTGATATAACATTAACATGGGGAACTTAACTACTAGTTCCTGGTGCTTTTTTGTTGCAATCTATGCTCATTTCATATCGGTCCTCCAGGTAGTTTATTAAGACATTTACGCTTGAATTTGTATTTAATTTTTCTAATCAACGAGCAAAATCTTACATATTTTGTCTAGAATTCAGTCTGTAGTCAAATTTTAATATTTCTTAGCATAGAAATGTGTATCAATAGAAGCCCCATTGGAATTCGATTTGATCGTGCCAACAATAATTCAAATAACAAATAATGTCGAAATCGAAATATCAAAAAAACAAGTCTCGCTACTTGATGCATAGGATGTATTAATATGTCATTTTCACCCTTTTATGGTAGTAAAGATAGTTTAGATATTTAAAGATTAGTTAATTATAGTTTTAAATACTTTGAATAACCTTGGTGTACTTTTGAAAATCGTAATGTTCCACAAATGACATCAATTGTAAGCAGATGATACAAATATTACTCATACGTACTGACACAAAGTAATATTCCTCCATCCCAAGTAATTCTCACAAATAAATAATGTACCATTGCTAGTTTAACTCAGGAGCAATAAATTAGCACAATTTCCCTTGGCGACCACTTACACTGTCAACTCGACAAGTGGAACCACGAACTCTTTGAGCAATTCGTCCGGCCCAACGAACCAGTCTTTTAGCCACTGGGAATGTACATTTCTTACAATTCCTTTACATTTGAGACTTAAAATTGAAAAAACACAATAAATAAAAGAGAGGCGTCTATTGCGCTGGTTGAATGGTTGGCTGACTCGTTGGTATTTTATGTGTATCATATTGCAGCATTTGTTCTTGGTTCGTGGGTTATCTACGATTACATGGTTTCAACGGCACTTGAACCACAGCCATCGGCGAAATATTAAGTGCCAAAGAGTGACGCGGACACTCAAACTAACTTTTTCAGTCATCACAAGTCAAATGACAACGAGCTCACTTATGACCACTTAAGCTTGCTAAGTCTATATTTATCGTACCTCTTAGTCACCAAGTCCATAGAAACTAGCAATAGTGAGTATATATAAAGTAAATTGTACACCGACAAAAATATCAAAAATTTAGTACGGCTCGAAGCTTTGTACAAATTTATTACAGTGCTCAGCATAGCAATACGTATACTGCTTACGGCACATATTATGGTCTACACTTTTCGTTTCGAACTTCGAGCTTTAGCCTTAGGACATGAACAATGCTGGCATAAGCATGATTTTCTTTTCTTTTCTTTTCTTTTCTTTTCGAAAATTTAACACTATGGTGGTAATGTGACAAACAAAGTTTGTATATATTCGCCATATACTGTGTCAAAAAATAACGTTTTCGTTTTCCAAAGTGTAGGTTAAGTAGCGTTCATTTTGAAAAATGCGAATGCACTACATAGAGCACGCATTGAAGAAAATATAGCAGCCGTATACCACACGAAGTCAGTGAAGAGTCGATTCGGCGCCATTCGCAACAAGTCGGATTGACGTATGGAAAGTTTTGGCCCATCTTACGTCGAGCTGTTGAATTAAAAGCGTACAAAATACAGCTTGTCCAAGAATGGAGTCTGTTCGTCCATCTCAAGTGACATCGCTTTGTTCTATGGGCTCTGAAAAAGTTCTGAGAAGATTCAACGTTTCAAAACAACCTGAAGCGACTCAAGAACAACCATTTCATCCACAAATAAACAACGGTTTCATGTGGCTTCTGGGCCAGTGAGCTCATCGGAAAATAAATATTTCTTCAAACATTATACCGATGAGAACGTAATCGACAATGGCGACCGTTATCGCGCTATAACAACCGACGATATGATGCCTGAAGTTGAAGATCGTGATATCGGTCGTGATTAATCAATAGATTTATTGAGAGAAAACTTCGGTGAACAGATAAATTCACATTTCTAACCGGTCGATTGGCCAACAAGATAGTATCATATCACACAGTTAAACTTTTTGTTGTTGGAATATATGAAATTGAAAGTACTGCGGACAAATCCGCTTCGATTAAGGCTTTGGAGCAACTGCAACAGCGACATTCGCCAGTTACTTGAAAGTAACAAAAAGTACAAACCCAAGAATGCTCTTTCGAATGATAATAAACATTCCCCACTAAATTTGAAGTATCTATCTTTTTTCTTTAAAATAGTAGGAAATATATATATTTTAATAAATTTCATGTGTTCCACGGCTTCAATAATCAAATCTCTAATAATTTATTAAATACTAGGAATTGGCACGTCTTCTTCGTTTGCGGCTCCATTGAAGATTCCAGTCTAATGCTGTACTTTTCCTATCTTGAGGCTTCTTTGTAATAAATTAAGAAGGATTGTACCTTCTTATGACACTTATTTTCAGTGCTAGCTAACATAATACCAAGCCTAAGATAAAATTGAGAATTGCGATTAATATCTGGGTTGTGTCAAAAAAGGTAATTCCTGATTTAAGATAGTTACGAAAAAATTTAAATTATAATAAGAGATTTGAAAATATTTAATTTTAACGACGCTTGGTTTCTTCTTACTTGCTATTTTATGGTTTCCGCAAACTAAAGACATTGTCGCACGTAGAAGACATCATTAGCCGTTGGTTTTTGCAATATTTAATTATATGAGTGTGTTGAAATATTGGTATTGTATGAATAGTTGTAGACATAGTATTATGTTTTACTTATATACGTTACAGCATTTATAGCAGCTGCGTAGCTCAAAATGCTGTTTCGAAAATGAGTGCTGCCTCGTCGAACTACAAGAAACGCAAAGCAAACAGATCAAGTTACAAGTAGCTAAAATTTAAATTTTTGAACCAAGGCGATGCGAGCAAACATTGCACCTTACAAACATACAGAAATACCTGCAGTAGAGTGTCTGTCTGTTCCAAGTTAAATTTTCATTCTAAAATCAAGAATACAACATAAACATAATTTTTATTTTTAATTTAAACCTTGTCTAAATCATTTGCCTGTTAACCTCAAAACAACAACTCTGAACAAGTGATATTTTGATTTAAAATATTTCACTCTACCAAAAAGTTTGAATGATATTATACACGGAATTGTGTGATACCCGTCCGAAACGGCGGTGATTCTACAAAGTATATATATAATTGATCAGCATGACCGCTAAGTCAATTTAATCACGTCACTCCGTATGTACACTTCCGAACTAGTTCCTCAGCTTAGAGCTATCGACCAGAAATTTTGCGTTCTATTCTCACTAAGACGCTGCTATTTGTCTACTGCTATATAAACTGAACAATAGCAATCAAGTTCTTATATGAAAACATTTCCATTTGGCGAGATATCTTCGCGAAATTCAACTCGGGTTATTGTCCAGGGCAAAGGTGTAAGCTCCGCAGAAAATGTTCAGATGGAGTCAATTTAGTTATATCCTACAAACTGAACGACCGAAACCAAATGATTATATAAACAGAATATTGAATTGGTGAGACATTTTCAAGAAATTTTGTTATAATTGATATTTAAGCCAATTATACAATATCCGAAGAAATTGTTCAGATCGGATAACTATATCAAATATCTGCCATATAAAATGACAGTTCAAATTAAAATAAAAATCTTTTGTACTCCTTTATGCTATGTGTAGTCGAAGATAACTTTTTTCTTATTTTTTATTAAAATCTTCCTCTAAAAGTTACATGCAGTTAATATATCTCAAATGTGCTCAGCATTCATGCAAGTGATTTATGACTTCTGTGTTGCTCATATGAATACAGGGGTCGAATCGTTACATCCGTGCACGGATCGACAAACATGCGAAAGAAAATTACGTGATACGTCAATCGTATGCGGCGATTGGCATTATGACATACGATAGCAAGCAGATCGTAATGTGTTTTCAATTCACAAGAGTTTTTTAATTCCACATTGCTTTGGATCGTATTTTTAGGTCACAGTAGATGTGGAACTGTCAAAACTGTTGCAAAATATTCAAAAAATTTGTTAGTTTAAATATCAAGTGGTTGAATAGCAGGATGGATCCGACTTTGTTTTTATACTCTCGCAACAAAGTTGCTAAGGTGAGTATTATAGTTTTGTTCACATAACGGTTGTTTGTAAGTCCTAAAACTAAAAGAGTAAGACATAGGGTTATATATACCAAAGTGATCAGAGTGACGAGTAGAGTTGAAATCCGGATGTCTGTCTGTCCGTCCGTCCGTCTGTCCGTCCGTCCGTCTGTCCGTCCGTCCGTCTGTCCGTCCGTCCAGGCAAGCTGTAACTTGAGTAAAAATTGAGATTATTGGCTACATAAGAAGGTTAGGTTCGAAGATGGCCAAAATCGGCCTACTGCCACAAAATGGCGGAAATCGCATTAGGGTGGGGCATATTTGGACGTAATTTGTTTGGAAAAGTGGGCTTGGCCCCGCCCCTACTAAGTTTTTTGTACATATCTCGGAAACAACTATAGCTATGTCAGCCAAACTCTACAGAGTATTTTTCTTCAGGCATTTCCATATAAAGTTCAAAAATGGAAGAAATCGGATAATAACCACGCCCACCTCGGTTATGTTGACAAATCACTAAAAGTGCGTTAACCGAATAACAAAAAACGTCCGAAACACTAAATTTTACGGAAGAAATGGCAGAAGGAAGCTGCACCCAGGCTTTTTTTAAAAATTGAAAATGGGAGTGGCGCCGCCCACTTATGGACCAAAAACCATATCTCAGAAACTCCTAGGCAGATTTCAATGAAATTCGGTATATAATATTTTCTTAACACCCTGATGACATATACGAAATATGGGTGAAATCGGTTTACAACCACGCCTTCTTCCAACATAACGCTATTCTGAATTCCATCTGATGCCTTCTCTGTATAATATATATGTACATTAGGAACCAATGATGATAGCGGAATAAAACTTTACACAAATACGGTATTTGAAAAATATGTAAATGACGGATCGATTATCACTTTATCATGCGAGAGTATAAAATGTTCGGTGCACCCGAACTTAGCCCTTCCTTACTTGTTTTCAGTATTGTTTGGCATTTCAGTAAGGAAAGACTTATACCTGAACAAAGTTTGCAAATCGTTTAACTTTACTTTTTTATATTACGAAACTTCATTTTCTGTAAAGAATGTGTTTCGCGCTTCGCTTAACTTATGGTCAGCATATTATTCGGAACACCGTCAGCCTTCCTGAGACCCAGCATTCATTATTGGATAATATTCGACTAAATATACCACGTTCAGCACGCAGTGAAGAAAATATGGTATCAGCCGTCGCTGAGAGTGTACACGAATAGCGTACAAAGTTGATTCGGCGCCGTTCGCAGCAAGCTGGACAGACATATGTAACGACTTGGCGCATTTTACGTCGAGATCTTAAATTAAGAGCCTATAAAGTGCAGCTGGATGAGTATGAAAGCAAGCAAAATTACCGCATTTGGGACGAAGAGAGATTCAAGGCCGGCCATTTCATTCAGAAAAAACAAAGTGGTGTGGTATGTGGACGGGTGGGATCGTCGGTCCATATGATATACTTGGGACATCACACCGTTAGACTGTGACGATATGTAAAGTATAAAGTCTTTGCGGACAATCCTAAACAAAAATATAAAATAACAACCAGACAATCGATATCCATGCAATTTGGTATATACATATGCTAAATATTACTCATTAATAAGTGGGGTTAGACCGCATATAAAAAACTAATCACGTATAGTAAAGTTAACCGGAAGGACTATGTCAAGTTTTTGCCCAGTTTTATCTTTTTTAGGCAAAAAAATCACAATTATGAGTAAAACACGCTCTCTCATTTTCATATCATCCATTGAAGGACATTTTCGATCAAAAGTCAACTATAGGCACTGGGGTCCACATACTCGGTACCTAGGGACGTGAATTGCGGTCTTAAGGTGACATACGCTAAATACATTATTTTATACCGTTATATTAATTGCTTCTTGATTTGTACTGGAAACTGAACGTATCAAGTGGAATTTAAAATTGTGCTATATGAAAAGTAGCTGTGGTTGTTGTCCGATCTCGTTCATTTTCACAATGCAACATTAGAATGTAAGAGGAATGCTACGTACTAAGTTTTATCGCAATCGGTTGGTCAGGTCTCGGGATATACGATTTCATCCAAAAGAGGGCGGTGCCATGCCCATCGGTCAAATTTTAAACCGTTCCAATAAAGTTTTCTAGTACCATTTCGGTGGTAAAATTTCTCTGGCGTATTCAATTATTGATTTATCGCGTTTTTATTAGTTTTTAAAATACCGCTACATCGGGGGTAAGCGGGATTATCCTCTGATTTCATTAATTTTCACACTGTCGGTAGGAATTCTTATAGAATTTGTACTCAGAAAATTTCGTTGTTGTAGCTTAAATGGTTTAGGAGAAAGTTACATTAAACTTGTTAGAGGACGAGGCCACACCCACTTAAAAAAAATGCATACAACTGGCCCTCATTACTGAGATGCTTTTTACCAAATTACTGCTTTATATCTTAATTTAGTGCTTAGTTATGTCATTTTATATATTTTGAGTTAATAACGATTTGTGGGCGTGGCAATGGCTCGAATATACCCATCAACGTACTCGCATTTTTTCTTTTAACCAACAAACCCACGTGCCAAGTTTCATCTAGATATCTAAGTTTTTGCTCAAGTTACAGCTCGCATGGACGGACAGATGGAGAACAGACAGACAGTCAAGCGGATTTCAACTGTTCTCATCATCCTGATCATTTAAATATATATATATATAACCCTATATCGATCTCGCTTGGATTTAAGTGACACGTACAAGCTTTAGGTGAACAAAACTATCTATAATACTTTGTAGCAACTGGATGCAAGAGTATAAAAATGCCGTGATTTTAATGCCCTTGGCATTGGAAAGAAATTTATTTAAAGTAAACGATTTTTTCAGCAAATACAACATAACAAACTAATTTGTTTCTTAATTAATATTGTAGTATCATAATAATATTATACATATTTTCTAAATTTTTTTTGAAGCATAACTGCAAAAGTAATTTAAAGCAAAATTGCAGAAATTAGTATTCACAAAGTACATCGCACCTGTGTATGTGTGCTTATGATTTGTGGAAAGGTGATTTTTCGTAGGTCCTTCTCGCATTATTGTGGATGGCTTCTGTTTGTATACTTCACCACATATAGGTTTCCACTCATGAGTTCCCTCCATCGTATGGTTTTGTAGCATTTTTAATTAAATGTTAAAATGTAAAATCTTAATAAATGTACATAAAATTTTCACAAAACGCCATTGGTTAAATTTTAGTATTAATAACGTATGGTAATAAAATATCTGGATGTGTTAGTTTATGCAGTATTTCAATATCCAATATAGATATAGTAATAATATTTAATACATAAATATTGTTTTTCACTCATACGAAAGCGGTTGATAGAATTCAGTACTAATTTAGAAGAATAACAAATATAATGCATTTCCGAAGTTAACCATTGGAAGGAATGTTTCCTTTAGTTTAAGTTTTCTTCACATTTTACGACTTTAGTATATTTTCTATAGAATATTGAAATGCCTTAAGATATATTTCCAATAGCTGCAGTTTTTATTTATTTAATGCTAAGGATGCCTGAAGGAAAAAGTTCTGATGGGGATAAAACTTTTTGAGATATATTGAGGGATGCTGAACTAACTTTAAATAATAAAGTGGTGTTGGAAGTACTTTTCATAAATAATCCTTATTACAAAAATTATATTCGCTGGATATTAATTTGGAAAAGCACTCATTAACTATATTTGGCAGATTGACATTCCTTTTTTGCACTAAAAAATAGAGCCATTTTAAACAAGATTGTATTATTCCCATATATTTTATAGAAGATATTTTGGTTTTTTGCAATTAAATTTTATTTTTATTGAAGTTAATTTATCAACAACTTTAAAAAGTTGATACTCTAAGACTAAATGTTCCGCTCTACAAAGAGAGTGCTATTGAATTTTTTCATTCTTTTAAAAATTATACGCAGTTAATATGGTGGATCAGATGTTCAGTAATCACATGGCACACCACGACGTATAAGCAACGTAAATGCAAAAGTCACTAGTATGAAGTCACAGGTTAACCAAAACCCATAGTTTTAGGGCAAAAACAGAAATATAGTCGGCGTTTGCGAAAACACCATCATCTTGGGAAATAACGGCCACCGTAATGATAATTATTCCAAATTAAACATTAATTGGGTTACGAGTATTATGAGGAAGCTTTGATATTGTTGCTGCAGCATTGCCTTTGAACAATCTGATTTTGTGGCATAACAAGTTTGAGTTTTCCTTACATAAAAGACGAACATGAGAAAGGTACAGCACCAGTAAAAAACTTGCAAAACTAAAAAATGCCCAATGTTCCTAAAGGAATAAAGTAGTATGCGACGGTACATTATCGTGCAGCAATAACTTAGAGTTGTCGGGCAATAATTTTACGAGTAGCTTCGCATTTGGCCATCCGAAAGGAATTCAGAGTTCATCATACCTCGAATATCGAAGAAAACTGTCAACGAATCCCGGATCTTTTATTTGATTTTACGTGGTTTTTTCGAATTTGGTCACCTTTGCCACGATATTCGGCTGATTGATCTTTTGTTTCCGATTGCGCGTAATAACTCGTTTCATGAGATCCTGGTAGTCGAAAAGCATTGTTTCACAGACGTTAACACGACGCTGTTTTTCGAAAAAGTTAAGCGAATTTTAACCCATTGAATAATTTGTACCAAAACAAAAACACTTGAGCAATTCACAACCTGTCGTAAAGCATCGTAAAATTATAATAAAACAAGTGTAAAAATTTTTAATTTTACGATTTTACGATGCTTTACGACAAGTTGTGAATTGAACAACTTACTCGCGACAAAAAATTATCACCGAAAGTCTTTTCCAAAATTATGAGCGTTTCGGCAGTAGAAATTTGATTCCGCACACAAAATTTAATGAAACTTCTTTGTTAAATAATTTCATTCATCGTAAAAATTCGGCGCATTTTATTTATTTAATAAATATAAGCACATACCAAACTAACACTTTGACAGTTATACAAACCTAAAAAAACAATTTCGTCAATGGATTTTCGCGCGAAACTCAAATTGAAGAGTCTTACTATTTATTTTATTTGCCCACAGCAGTATGTTAAATTCTTGAGAATGGTCTATAAAAGGAGAAAAGAATTTAAGTGGAGACGTATGTAACCTCACGAAAAAGGTTTCAGAAAATACAGAACTAGTATCAATGAGAGCAAAAAAGCTTTGAGATTTAGTGAAAGAAAGTATACAAAATAAACCGACATTTTGCAATTAGTAAAGTCATTATCACACTATTCGTAAATACAGACACGATAATAGTTAAGTGTAGATATCGATGTATTTACATAATATACATTTTTAGGCTTATTTCAATTAACAAACAATATTGTTTTGGTGACAGAACCTACTATAAATAATTGCTTGCAGATTTGTGTAGTGAAGACAGTGATAAATGGATTAATTTAAGAAACCACCAGTTGAAACTTCGTTTGTTTTGCAGTATTTAAAATACTTTAATCGCTGTATTTGCATCAAATGGTTCCTGTGTGGAAGCTCGACGCTTAGCAAACCGCTGTAGACAGTAAAGTAACACCTGGCTTATGATGAGCATAATTTTTCATATTTTGTTTAGTAGAGTTATGAGAAATATGTTTGTTTGATTAAAATTAGTCATTGATAATTAAGAAAACAGTTTTTAAAGATACCTAAATATGCGAAATATTTCCAGCAAATTTCTATGTCTTGAAGCATTGGTCGAATATATTCAAGGTCTCATTAGTTTAACTAAAGAAGAGATAAGTTGCCTTTTACTTATATTTATTGTGATAATTTCGAAAAATCACCGATTTTGAAATTGAGCAGTACTCCGTGTTATAAAAATTTCGTCAAAATTCTTTTTTTTTTTTTAACGTTATTGAAGGTTGAAATTTAGGCATGATAAAATTGTAAAATTATTTTCTCATAAACTACTAGGGATATATCGATGAAATTTTGTGAAGACAAAGAAAAATGCTCGTGCTATATTATAAATCTTCTGCGCTCGTGAGCTCCCGACATCTGTGTAACAAAAAAGCATAAGGGCATTGCGCAACGATGGATGTGCCATTTCAATTGCTTAACAAAAAATTATGTAAAATTTAATTATTTAAACAAATGGATGGTGAAAAAATATTTATAATATAGCACGAAGATTTTTTTTTGGGTTCACAGAATTTCATCGATTTATCTCTAGTAGGTTATGAGAAAATAATTTTACAATTTTATCATGCTCTAAATTTCAACCTTCAATAACGTTAACAAAAAAAAAAATTTTGATGAAATATTTATATCACGGGGTATGCGTCCGGTCCTCTTCCTAATGAACTGCTCACAATCGGTGATTTTTCGAAATTTTCAAGGACCACTTGACCTGGTTGGACCCATATTCAATCTTCACATTTTTTTCAAATATCGGTTTCAACATCGCGCATATAAGAAAAATATCTGGCAACAATGACGCTATTTATTTATTATTGGCTTATTTATGACATACACTGCGTATAAGTGATTTATCGGCGCACCAAATAGAGTACTGCAGGCCGACTAACCTAGTAAAAATGGAAAGAGGAAGTGGTGGTTTAGTTGTGGTGTACACGTTTACTTAAAAATATTATAAAGAGCGATAAACTTTTTAAAACCTTAAATAGAAATTGCTCCATTACATGCATTCTAACTTATTCTGTAAACGCATGTATGTGGGTTATGTTAATATTAAATCTTGCTGCTTCAGCATAACACAAACTAAACATTATTTTTCAGAGGAATGCAAATAATATGGACACCGCTTAATACATCGCCAGCAACAGAAATGATTAAATTAAGTCCAAACGAAAGCAGGTAAGGAATGTCAAAGTTCGAGTGTAACCGAAATTTTTATATTCTCGCAAATTAAGTTCAATGTGAGATATGCGTGTACATTTCAAACAAAAATAGACAGAATTGCACCCAATATTCACAATAACAGAAGAAAACGTAAACTTTTATTAAAAACAGTGCTCTCTGAATTTCACTTACATTTCATATATACAAGGTGTGTTCCAAAATAAACAGTACTTAAAGAACAGAACAAATGGTTTTTTCGGCAAAATCAATTTATTTTGTTCAAAATAGTGTCTTTCTGCTTCCATACAACTTTTTGCATGGTCCAAAAGCATGTCGAAGGAGTGTTTTAGCTCGTTGGCCGGTATGACCGCCAGTATGCCGGCGCAAGCCTTTTGAATGGCCTCTACTTATGCAGACGTTTCCTGTTCATGGGCAAATGCATTTCTCCGAAAAGGAAGAAGTCGCACGGTGCTGTATCAGGTGAATACGGGGAGTGGTTAATGGTTAAAATGTGATTTTTGGTCAAATAATCGCTCACAAACGTCGATCCAGTGTTGGATTATGAGCAATTTTTGGTCGTCAGTCAATTTGTGCGGAAGAAACCGTGGACCCAACTTTCGTAAGCCCGAATGTTCCGAATGTTCAAAATGCGATAAACCGATGTTTTCGAGATATACAATTCCATTTCCATGAATTTTAATGATGATTTCGGCTGATTTTTGATGAATTCATGCACAGTTTCGATGGAATTTCCGATGATTATGGATTTTGATTGGCCCACACGTTGATCGTCGTCGTCATTTATATCCGCACGACCACTTTGAAAACGTTGAAACCATTCGTGCACTCTGATACGAGATAGGCAATCATCGCCATAAACTTGTTTTATCAATTAAAACGTTTCGGTAAAAGTTTTACCAATTTTTAAACAAAATTTAATGTTGGCTCTTTGTTCGAAGCTCATTTTCTCACCGATAACACAAACATACTGACACTTAAAACGCAATCACTTCACTTCCAATCTGTGAAATGTCATTCACACTGAATTCTCACTGGACAGTCGATAAAGATAGCCGATTCTAACGCACCAGTCAACAAATAGATGACGCCACCAGGAGGCGCTATATTCAATAAGTCCTGTTTACTTTTGAACCCACCTTGTATTGACGGATAATCAGTCGGAAGTTTAAAAATAATTATGTTAGTTATGTGAGGTCTAGGGAAAGTACTGATCGGCTTTTAACTTCTTCTGGCATAAGGACATGCTCTTATCACAAAAATATTCACCGCGATTTTTAAAACTAGAACTAACAGGCTGACCGATATGCCAATTTCCGTCTTTTACGGCTCTTGTACTATTTTTCAACATACTTTAAAGTACCTGAAAATTGTAAATAAAGGGAAAAATATTAAATTATTCATCAATATTTATTTGCTCGTTTTCAAAGTAATCCCAGCCAGATGTAGAATAATTACGAGAACGATTTTCATAAGCACTTTTTGGGATGGGGTTCATCTTTATCTATCTAAATCAGTAAGAACATTTGAAATTACTAAAATTTTCAACGATTTACTACGTTCAATGTATTGAGTGTGTTTTTAAAGTGGATGAACAATAATATAATGTCTGCTTTGTTGTTTCTGCCACTTAGTGTTTGTTGTATTTAATGAAGTGGAAAGTGGTTCATAAATTTTGAATTATGACATAATAATAATGAAAATTTTCTCCTTAGTCACTCCAAATATTTTGTGTGCAGCTAAAATCCCGCTACTAAAAATATCTAAGCATCTTTCCTGCTCTACACGTTTACTTTGTCATTGCTGCTTTGTGGTGGCAAGTATTTAATATTTGGGAAGAACTTTTAAATAAATAGCGTGCAAGCAGGATGGCGCTGTCAAAATAGGTTAATTGAGAAAGCCATACAAATTAATCAGGTTACTGTGGACGATAAAATTTCAAAGTGGAAAGTGATGTCATAAGGCTATTTCATATTCATGCGAAAATTTTAATTGTCTAACTTAAGAGTAAATGAATACCCACAGAAATATTATTAAAGTTTTGATTGCTATTCAAAATCTATATATGTACTTCATTTTATAGTGTGACGGTAATTTATAGTGAAACTAATTGTTTTAGCAAAAATTAAAAAAAAAAAAACATATTGAAAATATATATGTATAATAATAACGTTTAGAAGTCTTTGTAAATTTGTAAAATTACAAAATGTTCTCCAAATATGATATTTTGACCGGCTATGGACTTTTTTGTACTATTTGGAGTGAGTGACTTCGTTCGTGTATGTCATGGTAACGCTGAATTGCCCGGTACAGCTTAAAGAAATATCACGATTATTATTAGACAAAATTATATATTAAAAATTACAATTATTAAATAGTCACTACAACTAAGCTAATTAAAAATTATTAGTTGAGAGCCTAATGAACTTATGTTTCATAAAATGCAATGCTAATTTTTGCTCTCCGGAAAAGAAAATTCCTTTTAATGGCTATTTTAAAGCCACAAAATAAACGCATTTAATACGCTAACACGGCACAACTCCCTAAAGCATAATAAAAAACGACATATACTATAACAAGGGAAAAACCAACGTGAAGGAGAAAGCGCAACGCAGTCAAAGGTTTAAAAAGACAAAAGGCAGAAAGTATATCTGAGTGTAGTGTACTAAGCCTCTCACTCCCCTCCCGTTCTCCAACCAATCACTAAGAACAGCTGTGTATTCAGTCAGCCAGTAAAACTTTAAACCTCTAGGCGCTTTGAACCTTAGGCGCTAGTTCAATTGTAGTCAGCCATAACATCTTTAGGAAAAGCAACTGTAACCGCATTGAGGCATGAAAACTTAACAAGCTGGTGTTTAGAAATGTGTTGAAGTATGAGGCATGAAATTTGTGAGGAAAAATACCGAAGTCGCAACCTGTGCCAAGCTCTTTAATATTGCGTTCAGAGGCAAAGTTGTGTAAATTATACATTAGGGTGTTTTTTTTTTTTGAGCTATTAATTTTTTTCAGTCCCATCACTAAATTTCCTTGGAAATACCCAAAAAAAATTCCCTGAAAATTTTAGCCCTTAATATTAACATTAAGGACTGGACCAAGGCCTGTAAAAATTTTCCATACAAAATACACCATAATAATGAGTTTTTATCTTTAAATTCCTACAGATCAGAGCTATTTTATGGCATCGCTTTGACTTTAGACGCATGTTTCTCAAAATTGCTCACTCTACAAAAATGGCCAGTGCAACAAAGTCTTAACTCACACCGGCGAGGTAGTACGGGGCTCTAAACCCGATTTTTCCAAAAATTTCGCATTTTTTTGAATATATCTCGTAAGTGACCGGAGCTATAGAAAAAATGTACACAACAAAATTGTACGAAATTGTATTTGCTATAAAAAAGGTTCGAGGTAAAAATCGCTATCATTAATACTTCTGGATATGTTCGGCTTTTTAAGTACTATACTTATCAGCAAGTTGACGGCTTTTTAATGACCTTGAAATGCATACTACATTTTCACTTTTTTCACTAGATGAAGAAGATTTCAAGAGCACAAATCTAGCTCTGTAGATATAATGCTTGAAAATTCCTTAACTATAAGTCCCTTTGTTATGTACTTTGAAATCCGTTATCAATTATAAGCATATATAGTTATAAAAAATATTAAATATTTTCTATTTAAGACAACCTTGATTTTGCGTGCAAAAATAAACCAATTTTTACCTGTTTGCACAGTTGGTCAAGCTAATTCAGTTGTACGAGTCTAGAAACCAGGATGGGTTTGATGACTGATCCAGGTTTAAAAATTTTAATGAAAAGTTTTTGTCACTGAAATAATTTATCGACGAAGTTTGTTTATTTACAATTTTAGTTTGAGTTATCAACTTTACATTGGTATTACGTAATAGGTAATAGGTAATACCTAATTAAAACCTTTAACAAATGTTAAGGAAATCCATGAATTGTTCGCCTGCGAAACTTTTAATAAATCTTTAAGGAATCTCTTTGTTAGCGAAAAAAAATATCCTAATAGGAGACACAGTTACCGTTCTCAATATTTTAGTAATAAGTTTTTCGTATATGAGTTCGACACACATTCAAGAGTGTCAAGGACATTTTATTCATAAAATAAGATTTACGATTTTTTTGTGTATATGTGAGCTTACTCATTTTGAATACCTGCATCATGTTAGCAACTTAAGCATCTGTGCATGTACATAAATTTGTAATGCTTGTAAAACACTTCAATTACAGAACGCATGTGTAGAAAGTTTTGCTTCATGTGGGTAAGTTTTCTCAAACACTTGCTTAGCTCTTGAGCAAGGCTGCCGAATAAGTATTAATTTCCAATTCGTTGGTTGCTAACTTTAATTAAAAGAAATTTATATTTTTTAAATACTTGCATTAACTAACACATACAAATATGCATTTAATAACATTGCAGAAGTTTACAGGCTGTTCAAAGTGCTCAGCGACCTTGACATACATTTTTTATGCCAGCAGGAAATTGAAAATTGCAGTAGACGAAAATTACTGTAACGCTGCTTCATAAAATAAAGTAAAATGAGCTTAAAATATTTTGCACCAAAAATGTTAATTATATGTATACATACTCACAAGAGCTTGATTTAACTGTAACAAAACTTTCTTACAATTCACTCAAATATTTAATCAAGTACATGCAATAGACTTGCGATTAAAGAAGGTATTAAATTATTTCCTATCAAGAAAATTTTTCCAAAAATAGATGTCAAAGGCAAGCAAAACTCAAAAACAAAACGTTGTATCCAATTACTCTGCAGATATAATACCTTTCTGAAATAAAACAGATTACTTAAAGAAATTGATTTTGATACGACATAATTTGGTATAGTGATCCGATAGCGAATATTCAGAGATGAGCAGCTGCTTGGGGAGAAAAGCACATGTGCAAAATTTCAGATTGATATCTCAAAAACAGAGGGACTAATTCGCATATATAAAGACAGACGAAGGGGGCTATTCAGGGTATAACAAAAGCCAACCCCAAACAAAAATATCATCAAATGCTTTTTAAACTGGAATCGAGTTTTATTTTTTCACGCAGCGCAGGCCAATAGCCTGAAGTGCTGCTTTCTTTTCAAAGGCGTTTCAGTGGTGTAACTTCGTTGCTGTTTTCTGCTCAACCCCGCGGCAGAAACATACATACGAAATATATATGTTTTATTTTTATAATTATTTATATGAGTGAGAATGAATAGTAAAGTAATAGTTATAACAAATTGTTTATATATACATACATATATTCAAATAATAAAATTACTCTATGTTCATTTATGACTTACCATATTTATATACATATATTTTATCTTTACATAGCATTATTCAGTTCAGTTGTTTAATTAAAAATTTACTTAAAGTGGCTATACTAAATTCTTTTGTGTTTGCTTTTCCTCAGAAAACAAGTTTTTAGTTATTATCAGGCAATTAAAATGATTATTTTTGATTCTTTTATTTAGCATAGTATTATTTTCAAGAAAAAAATCATAATTAGCAACAGTTTGGTGTAATTCAACATACCTAATACTTTGCTTTTGTCAAATTTCCAATTAAGAATAACAAGTGTTCCTCGTGTTGTGAGCTGCAAATGAAAATGAATGTGTCATAGAAAAGGAGCATTTATCTCTATAGAAGGTGAAAAAAACCATATTATCGTGGGTAGACATTCAATTTCTTTCAAAGACGTTGTAAGTATCATCGCTGCGTTGAAAACAATCAACTTGTTTAGCAAAATTATTACATACATACAACAATAAGCTACCTATGTGGTTGTTTCTTATTTCTTCTGGTCATTTGTTTTTGTGTTTATGTGATTTTAACGCCAAATTTTTAATTGTTGTAGCACATATTTTGTGAAATATCTGACAAATTACTGTCGCTGTCGATGTTTGGGTGTCAATAAGGGGAATTCCGTTCCTTAATTATCTTCAACGACATCTAAAACTACAAGTAGTAGATTGTTTATGTAAAGTTTCCATATTTAGCCGAATACACTTGACTGTGGGCATTTAGAGTTAGACTATTTTTTGTTTTTGTTCAGTAACTGATATTTTGTCACACTTCAATGGGTGGTCTAAGTAGATGTACTTTTTTCGATAGCCTGTTTTTGACAGATCACGCGTAATCATGTTGTCATATTTGTTTAGTATTGTTTGACATTTCAGCATGAATTTAACTTAAGCCTAACGTTTAAAAATTGCTCAACTTTAGAGGATAGGTTTCTGAGCGCCATTCGCTTGGGAGTATCCAGAAACGATTCTTTTGCAAATAGCTTAAGTCATAAATTAATAATACTTCTAAAGCCTTTGGACTTACGTGATTTTGAAACGCAATGCTTGCCCACTTTTCTAGTAAAGCATAAACTTGTTGTAGCCAATAAACAGTTGGTTCTTCATTATCACCACAGAAGTAGATCAAATAGCTTGCAATTTATTTATCACTCAAACATATGTGCTTAAATGCCAACTCGTTTATATATCTAGGTAGTTATTTGTATTTTTAGCGCATAATTCTTTCATTTATATATATTTCACTTACAATTTGCAGCACGACTTTTACAAGGCCGCCAAGCGCAAAATTGCCAAGCGATTAGTAATCACAAAAAATAAGTGTCTGCTAAAAAGCAAAGTGATTTTTACATCATCTGCCCACATTACTTTATACATAATTTTATTTGCTTGTATGACTACTTGCTCGGATTCCCGCACTTAGTTACCCCCCGTCATGTGTTCACCTGTCTGCGTAGCACTTTTCCATTATTTTTGATTGGTCGACTGTGAACACGTAAAACTATTTACACAAATCAGCAAACAGAGCTCGCAATTTCGTAAATAAATTTATTTTGTTGAACGCCTACGGTGAGAAACGCCATGGGTGGAATTTTAATGGTAATTGTACATGTTAATAATGCTGCATGAATTATTTTGTATTTTTATAAAAATTTAAAACTTTCAGCATAATGTGTGTATGTTTGTTCACCACATATAAGCGTTCTATAAAATGTTTGCTTCTCAAAATATTTTAAAATCTCTTATATTTAAAATATAGTAAAAATAATTTTTAGAAAAGAGGCTGCTTTTATCTATATATGTAACTATAAATATACACCTATTTTAGCACGTTTAATATTAGTATGATTTTTATTGCAAATCAAAAGCAATTACGCTGTGATTGTCAAAAATCCAGAGATTCAATTGAGTTTTTAAATTTTAAATCAAAACTTAAACTCAAAGGGAATGAAAATTTAATTAAGAATTTACTAACAAATATGGTACTGGAAGTATATAGATATATTTATTAAAAACTAAATATATTGCTTCAAATATAATTTACCAAGAAAAATTTACAAATGCCCAAACATTCATAAATGAAAGTCAAGTTTTTTTTTTAGTCAAAAAGTTCTGTTACTCGCGTTTAGAATGAAAATGTTACTCATACGCACCAACTCACTCCAAAGAGCTCTTATTAATCTCACACAGAAATTTGTTTTTCTGTGATCAAATTGAAAGGTGAATTTTGTCCATTTTGTCTCCTTCCAACGAATTTTCCAGTCACCATAGCACTTAGAAAAATCCTCCGTCCTGATGGCCATCTCGATTCAGATTTTATATCCTCATTTGAGTCAAAACGGTGTCCTCGAAGTGGTCATGGAGTTTGCTGAATAGCCGGAAGTTACACGAAATCAGGCGAATGCGATGGTTGCGGCACGATATTAATTGAAAATGTGGCGAAATGATCAGGAGTAACCAATAGGGTGGGTCGATTCCGGACTTTTTTCGATTCGGGATTTCTAATAGTGCGGAAAAGTTGCCTTAGTACTTCCTGATTCCAATGCAACTTTTTGTTTTGAGATCGGATTGCGTCGTCAACCCCAACTACGGCCTTGAAATTTCGGAAATTCGCCTAAAATCGTGAAATTGTCTACCTAGCGCCTGAAATACGCATCTCATGACAAAATATATAAAACAAAAGTTGTTTGTCACGTCATTTGCTACCGAAATGGTATATGTGATCATGGCCGTAGGACGAACCGTTCCCGAGATACGAGCGAAAATGCGGCGCGCCACAGCGCAAGGTGAAAATCGGCTTGCGGCCACACTTCTTGACGTTGATTTCGCCGAGTGCTATCACTCACATTCATTCACCTACGCCAAAGGACACGTTCGGATAGGTGTCCACACAAATATTTTTTCATCCAAGTGGAGGTCTTTCTCTTCCTCTGCTTCCCCCGACGGGTACGGCGTCGAATACTTTCAGAGCTGGAGTGTTTTCGTCTAACCGGACAACATGGCCTAGCCAGCGTAGCCGCTGTTTTTTAATTCGCTGAACTAGGTCAATGTCTCATATATCTCATTCAGCTCATCGTTCCAACGAATACGATATTCGTCGTGGCCAATGCGCAAAGAACCATACATCTTTCGCAGAACCTTTCTCTCGAAGACTCGCAACGTCGACTCATCAGTTGTTATAATCGTCCAAGCCTCTGCACCATGGAGAAAACTGTATATACATAAATTTAAGTTGCAAGGTTACACCTTTTATTGAAATTATCTTCTCAGATAGAATTTTTGAATATATTTTTCTCGTTATTTATTCTTTTACCAGAAGATGATACGGTATTTCTTATTACCATTTCTTAATTAAAACATGTAGAAAATGTTCGCTCTTTAAAACTTAGAAATAGCCCATAAAGTATTTGAGTGAAAATATACTAACCAACAAGATATACCTAATATGTTTTAAAAATGGCCTAATTTATTACTACTACTGTAATAATTTTACTTACTTATTCTGCCGCATATTTCAATATTTGACTCCAAATAATATGAAAGTGTAACATAACTGAAAGGCATTTTTTTATATACAAGTATATTTTCTTTACACATTCAGAGACAAAGTTCTAATTAAATATCCTACATAGAAAAGCCATAATTGGTTTCATAAATAATTCAGATGGTTCATGCAACAATTTGTTTAAGATCTTTCCGTCCGTTTCCGTTTGTCAACAGTAATTAAAACATAATAAAGAGATTGTGGAGGGACACTTCACACCTGTATTGTCTCATTCGTTTTGTTTGTTTTGTTCTTTCACTATTATCTCCTATAACGGCCATTTATTTTAATTAACATTATACAAGTAATACTAGGCATTGTATCTATATGCATTTTCTTGCTACTGTATGATTTTTAACGTACAACGATAGAAAAAAAATTGCATGACAAATTGACGTTACGTCAACCCTGAAGGAAATAATTTTAATATTAACATTATTGTTTTTCAGTTATCAAAAGTTTTTAAAATATCTTGTGTGCTGTAAAAATAATTTCTTTGACTATTTTTCCATTACTCATAAGATTTGTTGTTATAAAGGTTTTGCAACAAAATTTATCAAAATTAAATTTTAATTACTTAAATTTTACTAACACTTTATTCGAAAAATATATGTTTGATGAATAAAGTTTAATTTGGTCTCCTCATTATATATTTCAATATGTTTTCAACAATTTAAACAGTTTCTGCTCATATTCCTTCTAATGTGCAACTAAAAAGTGGTTTTAATGCTAATAAAAATTGAGAGTCAAGGTGCTAAAAACGTTTAAAAGATATATGGTTGTTTAAAGAATTAAATTCAAGTTATAATAAACATGTTTACTTACATGACAAGCCTTGATTAAGTTTCCCAATTTTGCTGAGTTGAAGGTACTCTTCACATGCAGGGTAATCAACGCGCAACATTTTATTGTACCGCCTTTCCATCGCTTGCGACTTACTGAGCATTTCACAGTGTCAAAGAGGTTTTCATAAAACCGTCTTGTTTTCCTGATAATCCGCCGGCTTTCTTGATTGCTAACTCCAAGCGGTTTCTTACTCTACTTTCGTGAACTTTGCCAATTCTGCCAAGCGTGCACAGAGGTTGATATGATGAATGTTCCTCCGGAGATTGTTTTGGTTTGGGTAGTAGAACCAATCGCTGGACTTTCCACTGGTTGAAGTATATCCCTTTCTTTAAACAGGCATTGTACTTTTTTACGAACAATTTTGGTTTCAAAGTCATGGCTTCTTTTAAGGCACTGTTTGGGATGCCATCTAATCCAGGCACCTTGGTGCTTTTTGTTTTTCCGGCTAAGTAATAAGGGGGTGATCTGGAAACAAAATTTCGATGATGCGCTTTTGGGTTCTTGTGCCTTATATTTCAATTTTGATCTTCGTTTGCTTCCTCACGGAATTTTTCAAAACAATTATTCTTACTGCAGCCAATGGCTGACTTTAGAAACTTCTTCTAAACTTTTAATATTTTTCTGAGTTTGCATTTTCTCGACATTGATCACGTTGAAGGCGGCTTTTACCAGAATTGGAGAGCTTTCTGAACCCAGCTATTCCCTCATTCCACTAATACGCTGGCTTCCGGTTGTTGCACTGTCCCACGCATATGACACCTGTATCTATTTTTCATTCCATCAATACGCTGGTTGTTTTAGGGTACTGTGTCCATATACATATTGTCGTCCATTCCGACATCCACATTTTCATTTCCAAACTTGTTATCCCTTTACGGCCGACCATAGTACCGTTTAATACTCATGTATAGTTGAACACTAAACGAACCATTTTCATAAAGCTTGTGCTATTCTTGTTCTAATCACGGAGTGGTCTCTTTGCTCTTAATGTTCTTGACATTGACAAATCTGTGTGAAAATACGTTGAAGTTGTGATTTGTTAAATAACGAGCGAGAAGTGCAAGAGCAGGATAAATGAAAGAAGCCATAAATGGCAAATAAGCAACAACAAACTGTAGGGAACTGCGAGACGGTTGTGTTAATTATTATAGCACAAGCGTAATTATTTAAATTAATGAAAGGCAACCCAGTCATAGTTGGTAGCCAACGCAATCAAAAGGAAATGGCGGTCAACAGGCGTCAGAATGGTGTTTGCCTAATATGTTAAGAATACCCGGAAGGCAAATGCTTAGTGCTACCCTTTATTTCCCATTACTTTTTTCCACTTGTACAAGAAGGTGATTGGCATAGCGTTAAATGTGGTGTTTGATTCCCAGAACAAATAGAATTTTATTAAATGTTTGGTATTCATCACAGCAGTGGTTATATATTTTCATATGCGTGGGTTGACTTTTATATTTAGGGATTTGGCAACACTAGTGTAGCAATCTGGAAAATCATAATTTTATAGTAAAGTTTGACATTTTGGATGATATGTATACTCAGAAAGTTTTAACATCGGAGCGCTTTTTTGTATTGTTTACAGTAACTTTAAATATTCTTCTCGGCCCAAAAATGGAATTAAATTTGATTTTCGGCAATGAAGCTTCACGAATGACCAGAGTTTATCGATGGTATGATGAATTCAATTGAGGTTGTAAATCACTTCAAGGCGAATTTTATTTACTTATTTATTAACACACTCAGCAATTATACATAGACTTTTCTCGTTGACATGTTAAGTATTAAGAGAGAAATTTTCGAAGAATAACAATACTTTGAAGAAAAGAAAATAATAACAAATGTTAGAATTAGTTAAGATCAGAATCAGAAAACCTTAAGCAATATCACTTCTTTATTTATTAGTTTATTTATTTATCAGAATATCAGGTAAGAATTAAACGTTTAGCCTCACTTTTAATTTTTTCTGCAGACGTGTCGAAAATATTCGTACGGTCAGCATACTCATTAATTACATTCGCGATCCTATAGGTCGGTGCACGAGTGTAGGAAGGTAAATTCTGAGTGGCATACAACGACTTCTTTGTCAGTTGTTTTTCAAGAATTCAGGATAACTAATCCCCGAAGATAGATCACTCTTCACAACGATAATGCTAGCTCTTACACTTTTGAGTACTCAAAGCTTGATTGAGATATCCCAATCGGAATGGGCAAAAGTACTTGGACCATTAGTTTAAACACACTCAAAAGTATATAAACCTAAATGGAGGATATTTTAGAAAACAGTAAAGCGATCTTCGATAATTCAAGTTATTTTTTGTTCTCAAATCCTAAAATATAAAAGGCAACCTACATACATATCATTAGTATTTTACGCGTAATTTGAAAAAAGGTTTGTGGATTACTCGTAGTGTAATCTGCACCAGTATGTCTTAGTCTTCTTCTTATTTTGCTTTAGGGCCAAAAATCTACGCCAGTTGCTTCTATTTTTTGCGAGGTCACGCCAGTTGTACATTTCATGAGCAGCCAGGCGGCTGTCGTACAACTATGAGCATCAAATTGAAAGAGATTTTCGCTGAATTATCAGCTTCCATACGAACGACGTAGCTTAACCGGAGCATTTACTGGATTCTTAAGCGCTTAACTACATCGTCGTCGTAAAGTTAATAAAGTTCGTGAATGCATCTTCTTCAGTATTCATAGCTCACGCACAGGACTTCAAAGATCTAGCGGATAACGGTTCTCTCGATTCGTGTTCGTCGTCGTTTATGCTTATGCATCGTTAATATCAAATTAGCTCATTTTGTGCTTTTTTTCCAAGACTATATTGTAGGAAGCGCGTTAGAGAAGATCTCGCTTGTCTGGTGAGGTCCTTCCCGATTTCAGCATCATTAACCGTTCGACTTGTGCGAAGTATAAAACGTTGAGTTTGTTTTTTTGCATAAGTACACATTTATGAGTTTCGGAGGTGATTTCTACATAGAAGTTATGGAAACAATTGCTAACCTAAGCTAAATGAGTGAATACCGCAAGAAAATTATATAAATGGTATATATTGAGTACGAAAATTACGAAACAACTTACTAGTCTAATAAATGTTGCATCTTTGTTTTCTGAATTCAATTTAGCTTTAAAGGCCTTAAAGTACAGCGTACAATATACATATATACCTGATAGAATATACCCATAAGGTTGTTTAGGTTAGGCATCAGTATTTCGTCTAAACACTCATGCACTTATACCTAGGATTTTGTTTCCAGTACAGAATAGGTTACTTTTAAGGTATCTGAGAAAGACTATGGTCATTTTGTTTCAGTAAGTCAAACTCCAATTCAAGTTCATAATTTTGTTCTAACAAAATTATTTTATGGTTCTGAATGATGAAGGGTCTTTCATTGAATATTGTATTTTTTCTAACAGCAAGTTTTATTTGGTTAATTCATCAAATATAACGGTTGATCCAATTAGAGATACTTTTTTCAAGTCTTCATGTTACTTTTGTTCAGTATTAATCGGCTTTTCACCATGGAAAGACAACGTTTACAAATCTGGCTCAATGGGTATGTAAACAAACAAAATTGTCACATTTAGGACGAAAAACAACCTGAAGAGTTTCAAGAGCTGCCATTTCATCAAGAAAAAACATCGGTCCTAACCGCTGGAATTGTCGGTCCATATTTCTTTAAAAACGATGCTTGTGAGAAAGTATTCGGCAATGGCGGTCGTTATCGCGCCATGACAACCGACTTTTTGATACCAGAAATGTGAACTCGACGTCATTTGCTTTCAACTATTTAGACGACGTCACTTCCAACGTATAACATCAATGGGCTTATGAAAAGATAATTCAATGAACAAATAATTTCAAGTTTACGGTCAGTCTTTTGACCACCGAGATCGTGTGATATCACGCCGTTAGAGTTCTTTCTGTGGAGATTTGTAAAGTCTAAAGTATATGCCGACAATTTTCCGTTTCGACTCTAGCCTTGGAGCAAAACATCAAGCGAGTTATTCGCCAGTTAAGAGTTGAAATGCTCGAACGAGTCATAGGAAATTGGACTTAACGGATGGACCACCTGAGACGTAGTCACGGCCAACATTTGAAAGAGATAATATTCCAAAAATTAATGCCAAAGAATGCTTTCTCGATTGGTAGTAAGCACTTCCCATAAAATGTGCAGTCTCTGTGTTTAGGGAACCTCAAAATGGACCCTTTACATGTGTGGCATTATACTTTCCAATACTTGCGTAGTGGTGGCAACTTACACATCCGTGTTTATACATAAATATTTTAATTTGATTTTTTCACATATTACCACTTCTTCCAGCAAATTGCTAGCCTTCCTCGCGGTTTCACAAAACACCCATTTGTTGTGCATGTGTTTTCTTGTTAGCCCAGAAAATTTAGCTTCATGCGGGTCATCTTTCTCATAATCACACATAAATACCTCTTCAACATTGCTATAGAAATAAATTATTTTTGTATACAACTAAGGTTCACATAGTCTGCTAAGTGCTTAGCAACCTTGACATGCATATTTTATGGCAGCAGTAAATTTAAAATTGAAGTGTTCGAAAATTAGTGTAGTGCAAATTCAACGACACCATCAAAAACTAAACATGAAGAGAACAGTTTCTTCTTTTTCAGAGGCGTAACTTCGTTGCCGACTCTCGCTCAACCTCGAGGCACATTTTAGCATGAATTTGTAGTAGCCCGTAACGGCAGGCTTCACAACGCCTGCCAAACATATGAGTATTTTACTGCTGTAGTCGAGTGAGAAGGAATAGTAATGCAATAGTTAACATTAAAATATATATACATATTATATAGCTTTTTGTTTTATGGGCACTTTTGTGTTGAAAAGTTTCCCAAGGGAGTCATTAACACAGATATATCGAATAATAAAATTACCTAATCTTTATGTATCGCTTATAATATTATGTTTATATACATTTCTATATATTTTATGTTAACACAGCAATTTAGTTATTTTATTTCGACTTTATTAACAGTTACTACTTTTAATTAATTTGTTTTTCCTTCCTTACTTTGTTTGTATGAAATGCTTTTAAAAGTGCAAAGCTGGATCTCACATCACATAGCATTAGCAATCAACAAAAAGACCATTCTTGGTGTTAGGCATGATATTACAAAAGATATATTTCGACGAAAGAACTATAATTTTTATGAAATATGAGAAAAGCTTCTTTGAAAACTAACATTATTAAACTGTCCTTTTAAAAAAGTGCGATGAAGCTTCAATCATACTTAAGAGTTTTCTCATCTTAGTTTCAACAGTAATGTCATTTTGGTGAATAATGGTGCATATCAGAATCAGTTTGTGCACAAAAGTTCAGGAAGACT
>NC_052500.1:56793240-56798955 GCF_016617805.1 Bactrocera tryoni | reverse complement strand
TTTATTGAGTTATAAAATTCATAAGAAATAAGAAATTTTCCCAAAAATTATCAAATTTTAACTGCTAATATCTTTTAAACGTTTGGGTTTACGAAAAAATCTTATTAGACCTTTTTTGTAGAGCATTCAATTTCCCACAAAACCTTAGGAACAAGATATTTTTTTAAGTAGTTGGAAGCGAGATATAAATTTTTCTATCTGATAATAAGAAAAAATAGAAAACTGTATGTAGTAGGACCTTCCCGTTACAATTAAAAACTCATATTTGGAGAAGCTTTCTTAGGAACCTATTTTTCCGAGTACCAAACGAAAAAAAAAAAAAATTTTTTTTGAATGACTCTAATATATGTACATACATACATATGTATACTTTAAAGAGTCTCCTACATTTTCTACTGGGTGTTAAAAACTTCGTGGCAAAGTTATTATACCCTGTTCTGTTCTTCAACGAAAGCAACTAACAAACTACAGAAGAAAAACACGTAAACTGAGTTAAAGCGCAAAATAAGTGAATTGTAAAGAGGTTAAAAAAAGAAAGAAAGCGATGCTTTCGTATATGAGCATGAGCGAAAGTGGTTACAAGAAGCGATTTTTGCACATAGTATTGCATATGACTTGCCTTTTGCGCTCCTGCATATATTATATGTATTGCTATGTTCATACGTAATTTCTAGCCGCTAATAAAAACACAATTACAAGGGCGGAGTACACACGAAAAAATTCAATTAAAACCCAGCAGCCGCTGCCGCAAAAATTAATAATGTTCATTGCAGAACATACCTAACTATAGACGTGGCTTATTTTGAAAATATATATTTAAATTTGTATATATACCGACTTGATTTCAATTTGATGAAATTGGGGCAAGTGTGCCCCCACTAGCAAGCTCATCAGCCTTGCACAGTCAGCGAACTAAGTATAGCCCAGAGTGAATGCACACCTCTCTGAAGAAGGCTGTACTAAAAACTATGTGTACAAATGCTACGTGTAAAATGGCATTGAGTGCCAAAGTTGGTGTTGTCCTTAGTCCTGTTTACAACTGAATTTTTCGGAGCACCCACCACCAGAAAAACATTACTGGCTTAACTAACTACGGTTTCATAGGGCTAAAACACCACTTTTAGTAAGAGACCAGACCTCTCCCCAACTGAACCTCTACCACAGTAGAAGGCGATCAAAACTTCGTTCACTCTCTCCTCAATGTTCAGATTTCATGAGAGCTCGTTTTCAGGACAAGCACCTAGGACTTCACCCTGTTCTCTAGATAAAGAATAGAATTTCCCAACATAAGGAGAATAATATTAGGAACTTGAGAAATACAGATCGGTTTCCCCATATTTTTATAATATTTGAAAATTTCACTCTTAATTGATTCAAAAGACAGACAGATACTAATTAAATATCATTTATGAGAGCACGTTCTTAATAAGATTTTTGTTACTGAAGTCCAAAAATTAAACAGTTTTACCCAAATAACAGCGGATTTGTAAAGAAATCCTGCTGTTACCATTAAATTTGTTTCATATGAAGCTACAAGATGACAAATATACAAAGTGTTCCAAAGTATTAAAAAAACCAATGTTTTGTTCGACAAAACCAATTTATTTTATTCAAAATAGTCTCCCTCTGCTTCAATACAGCTTTTTGCATCGTCCAAAAGCATGTCGAACGAGTGGTTTAGCTCGTTGCCCGGTATGGCCGCCAGTATGCCGGTGCAAGCCTTGAATGGCCTCTACGTCTGCATAACGCTTTCCTATCATGGGCAAATGCATTTTTTCGAAAAGGACGAAGTCGCACGGAGACTTAGCAGGTGAATACAGGGAGTGGTTAACGGTTAAAATGTGATTTTCGATCAAATAATCGTCCTTCGAATTATGGATTCTGAGCAATTTTTGGTCGTCAGTCAATTTGTGCGGAACAAACCGTGCACACACATTTCATAAGCCCAAATGTTCGGTCAAAATGCGATAAATCGATGTTTTGGAGATGTTTAATTCCATTTTCATGAATTTCAATGATGATTTCGGTTGATTTCTGCTGATGTTTGATGAATTCACGAACACAGTTTCGATGGAATTTCCGGTGATAACGGATTTTGAAGACCCACAATGGATAAAAAAAGAGCAAAGAATTTGTGTAAAATTTTTGTATTTCGAACCAAATTTCCTGTGCGGAATTATTGCGAATGTTGAAAAAGGCTTACAGTGATTCAGTTTTATCAAAACCACAAACACAACAAGATATCACGTCAAATGCGAAAGTTTTCTATACAAGAATTTGATTCCGATCGTTCAGTTTGTATGGAAGCCTTATTTTGCAGTGGTCCGATATCGGCAGTTCCGACAAATGAGCAGCTTCTTGAGGAGAAAATGGCGTTTGCAAAATTTCAAAACGATATCATAAAAACTGAGGGACTAATTTGTATATATAGAGACAGACGGACAAACTTCGTGACAAGCTTAATATACCCTGTTCAGGGTATAAAAAGTGAAGGGTATAGTGCTTGAAATTGTCAACCATGTGTCGTCGCGTACTCTCTCGACTTGTTCCGATAAAACAGATTTTTTTCCAAAAATAGTATCGTAAACAGGTCTCAATAGGACATGCTTGATCATACGAATTCCGTTACCACGTTTCAATTTGCAGCTACTTTACTTTTCGAGTTGGAATTTCCTTTATCCATGTAAAACTGTTCTTAATTTGAAATTGAGCAATCTATTAAAAAAAATTAGTACCATTTTTGATCAGTTATTTATGTAAAGGAAGGTTTAGTTTTCAGTAGTGGAAAATACAAATTTAACGAAAAGTATATACTTCATATTCGACCACTATCAAATACAATTTCTCTTTCGATTTTCTCTAAAGAAACGAAGGATAGTTCTGTTAGATGGATCTAGCGAAATTCTCTTTTCATTATTTTTCCACCTTAAGCAAAACAACACTTGTAACAGAGCAAAACCGTTACGGCGGCAAATGAAAATTATGTAGTTTGGAAAGAAAACTTTGATTTGATTGCCACCACTTGCAACTTTGTTGGTCAGATATTGTTGTTTTCAAACCAATAGAAATTAGGTCATGAGTTAGGTGAGCGCACATACACATATGCGCAAAACTATAATTGTGTACGAAACTTGCAAAATCTGGCAGTAAATTAAAAGGCATGCACGTGACATTCGCGGCGGATACGTAACTTTTACAAATATTGGTAGAAGTATGCAACTTACGAGAATAGTATCTCGCGTATATTTAAAAAAACGCTAACAAGCACACTTCTAAAAATAATTGTAAATACGCGCTAATTGAACGCATATATTTAAAAAAAAAATACCGGAAAACAACACAAAGTTACTATCCGTTACTATCCGCTACGACGACATTAAAAACAACGACATTAAAAACAAACAAAGCGACTACAACAGTAAAATAAACTACATTGTTCGAACTCTTAAGATGTACTTTTGGACTATCTTTGGGATTATTTTTATTTGAGGTAAATTTTGTCCGAAATCCAGGTGGGTGTATGTCTCTAAGGATGTCCATTATCCACTAGTGTGAACGTGATCCAAAACTAATCCGTAATTATTCGACTTACCGACTTTGCTGAGCGATTAACCATTATTTTTGGTAATAAATCTGCACAGTTTGCAACGTGGTTCTGAAGTAATTCTTTTGTTATAAAATTACATACCAAACTGGGTGTGAATCAAGGAAGAGCTACCAGAGGTACCAATTCCGAAAGGAGTAAACCACATGACTCATACAAACACCCATTACTTAATTTACCAGTCGAGAGCAGAGCGACAATACTGATCAACAAGACGCTGGCAGGGTATTCAAGATTAGACCAGAAGAACCTGGTTCCACCAGCAATAACATCAAGTTACCTCATTGTCATACTTGTTAAGGTAACCAGCCATAGCTCCATCGTTGGAAACTGCAGAGCTGATGAAAAGGCATTTTTGTGCAAATCGCATCAGCCTAGACAAAACGTTGCTACATTGAAATTTTTCTATCACTAAACCTGTGGACTTAGTGTGAGTAACTTGTGGAGCTGCGAGATCTCTCTGGCACATAATTAACTTTAGATGTTCTGACGAAACAGTGTGAAATAAGTCTGTGTGGATGTTAGCGGTACACCATTCTTGGTAATCTCATACACTCAGTGAAAAGTCCTCGTTGCCTTTGCGACCTGGCACCCAGTAGAAATGAAGTTGCTTTCTCTTGACTACACTTTCCACTGTTGCCCTGCTTCCCAAGATACTTCAGTTCGATATACGATACGAGATTATGATGATTGCTGCTTGGTGGTGCATTTGAGGCCAGCTCCAAGGCTTTCGCAACAGCAAGGACTTCAGCTTAAAATATGCCGCAGTGGTTCGACAACTTCCTGTGGCTTAATAATTTAACTTAAAGTACATTAATACAATTCTTTATTGTAATTTTTGACTATCCTAGATGTGTTTTATATTAATATGTATATCAAATTTGACCAAATTAAGTTTACTTTGCTCACCCACAACATCTAGGAAAGCAACTTAGCTCTTCATCGGATCCGTAAGGGTCATGCTCGTTCATTGTCACGTGATTTTGTATGGTCGGTATTGTTTGTGTGCCTACGTGCAGCCACGCAATCTAGGCGGTAACAGAAATGAGCACATACCTCACAGGAACGCGAGAGTGTGTGTTTGTGTATGAGTAAGGCATAATGTGAGATGTGGCAACCCGTTTCGAAACAACCCATTCATTTTCATATTTCAAGATATAGATGTTCGTTTGTATGTATTTGTGCATTTTTATTTATATTGGTGCGTGCAAGCAGGCGTGCACGTTATCGGTTGGTTTATTTAGCCACTAGACGTGCCAGTAGTTATGTTGAATTGTCCACGGCAACACACATATAAATATGTGAAGTGTGTAGGCTAGTATAAGTTGAGAACTGCACGGAAGGAAAGAAGAAATTTCATGTGAAAATTGGTTTATTTATTAGTCTATTTGTTTGAATAAACGCTGCATATAAATGCATATCTTGTTAAATTATGTGTAAATATATTTACGTCTATCTGTACTGGTCAATTTTGATGAATATGGTAAATACACTACCATATTCATCAAAATCTTAATATCCGCCTCAATCTCTCAATGAATCACTTATGGTAGAGTACTAGTACCTAGTACCGAACGCATTTTTCCATTTACAAAACACGCAATTTACGCTCGGCTCGGCTTTAAAGTTTGAATTTGCAGGCACTCTAAGGGCCATAAATGAATAAAAACACGTTTACTGATATGAATAGATTAATTTCCGTGTTCAAACCCGTGTTCACCTATATGTAAACATAGACATTTTCTTGCATATATACTCGATTTATATACGTATATTTATTTGGTATTATTTATGGAAAATCTTAGTGCTTGCGTAAAGGACACACGTAGTAGTTGTATGACTCCTTAAAAAGTATGTATTTCGGATTTGTTTTAGAGAAAGCCACTGAATACAATTTTTTACAAATTTTATTCTCAACAAAAATAAATGATGAAGATACAAACATCTCAGAAAACAAGAAAACTCGTTATTCGAGACTATAATACTTTTCACAAATACGAAAGATTTTTTATAAGAATTTTATTCTAAGCTTTCAGTTTGTATGATATCAATTTTGCAATTTTGCTCAAAAAAGTAGAGAGTGGAGCTTCAATCACAACAACTCTGTGAGT